>NC_062211.1:1057854-1112854 GCF_912470025.1 Vespa velutina
ATATCCTTTCAATCGTCTCCAACTTTATTTTTTTATTATTTTCATATATATGATCCTCTTCATAATTGATTTCTTTTTCGAATCGTATCAGGGAATTATTGCGTTCTCGTCCCATCGATATATATGCGTATCACTTTTTTCTCTTTCGACGTTCATCGAAAATAAATCGAAATATTCCTAAGAGAAATCTTTAAGAAGAACTTTTTTTACTCACAAAGATTTTTTTCTCTCTCTCTCTCTCTCTCTCTCTTTCTTTTTCTTTATCTTTATCTCTCTTTCTCTCTCTTGTACTCTTCTACCTGCTGTTTCCTGTTTCACAGATCTCAACGTATTATACCTCGAAGGAAAATCCATTTGGAATACATAGAGAGGTTTGTTTCTTGGGATACAGCATGGAATGCATACGCGCCGATCCTTCCAAAGTGATGATTCACGCGGTCTCTCTCGTCAGAACGGTAGAAAGGGAGAATGGGGAAACTACAAGAGAGTGGGCCGTTTAAATCACGTTGTCCGTAACTAAACTGGAATTCTCTCGCAGGTTTTACGAACTCGTAGTCTATTACATGTATACGTTTTGCAAGATAGGAAACAACTAAAAGGGATGGGCGAGGATGGGGAATATTGAAAATTTTTCACGACATAAAGAAGAACATTGAACACCTGATGAGAAAAAAAAAAAGAAGTGTCCTTAGAAGGTCGATGCGTATTTTAGATGAACTCGGATCTTTTCGCAGGTAGTTTTTATTGTAAGCCGTTCACAGGTAAACGAATTTATCGCAGCAGGTAGTTCTTCCTCTCCTGTTGCAGGTAAAATGATCTAAGGTAACACGAGAAGCTTTGCTTGGAGATTCTCCTTTTTCAATATGGCTTCTTTTAGACCTATGCGATTTTTTTGTTTTTTTTATCTTTCATCTACCATGCACAAAAAGTCTAGTTGAGTAAGCATAGATAATTAGAATGACAATTTTTATTATTATTGTTTTTATTAAATGTCTCTTTGTTTGAAATATCAATGTGTAAAAAACTTCTCTATTTTCTTATCTGAGAGTAATATGGATAATATAAAAATCCTAAATTGTATCATTTTTTTTTATTTATTATTTTATAAAATAAGGAAAAACAATCCATAGCTTACTCGATAAGGGACGAGTTTGGAAGGGCTATGACTTAGGGGATTTAGAAAGTTCCTTGAAGAATTCAGACTGGACGTGGTTATGATGTTCGAAAGGGGGCGTGGTCAGGAAAGGGCGTGTCCCGATGGGCGTGGCCGCGAAATCTGATCTATGAGGTTTTGAGTGAAGCGTAGCTTGCGTGGTAGTTTAGAAGGGGTGTGTCTTAGGAAGTTTGAAAGGGCGTGTTTTGGAAGTTCGAAAGGGCAGGCTGTTCAGAGAACATGTTTACAGTTGAGGAAATCTGCTCTTTTTTTTTACATATAGCAAGACACACCCCTCTCCCAATCCAGTAAATCACGCCCCCTTCATCTCTCCAATAAGCTACGCTCCTTTCAAGCTCCTGCTGTAAGCAACGCCCTTTTGCCCACCCCAATAACCTACGTCTTTACGTTAAATATAATAATTTTTTTTATCCTCATATTACTCTTAAATGAAAAGGAAGATACTTGAAATTCAAGATCTGAAATCTCATTTCTTTGATCTTGTTTCTTGAAAAGAACATTGTATAGTAAATTATAATAACAAAAACTGATCCGGAGGACACGTTCATCTTGTTTGATTCTTTTTTATTTTACTGATTTCCATATTCCATATTAGCGTATTCGTTTTATAACAGTAATATTAATTTTTCGGATAGGTTTCATTAAGTTTTGACAATCATTCCAAGATTAAGATAATAAATAAAGTGAATAAATACATTATAATCATAGCAAATATCTTGCAGTATTTACAAGGCCAAATATCTCTGTGTTGCCGTTTGCGGATCTTGCTTTTAGCTGTCGTAAGAATATAAATGCGAATGAGCGATTGTTTTTATCAGTTCTAAATGTATATGAAAGAAATGATATACTCTTTGCATCCTGCATAATCGTATCGATTATTCATGCTAAGGGAATAATTGATTAATATTTGCATGTCTTTATGATTTGTCCAATGCATGTAATTATGTAAAATTTTTCTTTCTCTTTTTTTTTTTTGTTAATAAACTTCTTAACTCGTGCTAAATTATGCATTTTTAAAAAATTTTTTTTAATGCTATTAATCACAATTGTATTTCTTATACAATTTTACGTAAGATTGATTACATTGATTGATCATTAAATTTGAATCGAAATAAGTTTATTTATTTAATAATATAATACATTTTTTCCTCGGCAGTCTTCAGAAGAATAATTTCTCTAATCCAACATGCATCGTGTATGATAAACTAATTAGAAGTGACATAAATTGGAACTATTCTTTACCTCTAAGTGTCACAAGAATGCGGATGTGGGGAAAGCCATAATCAGCTTATTTCACAAGGTGTACTAACGAGAGCATCAGGAAAGAAACCTTTTATTTATGTGTAAAGTTACGTTCTAGGGTCAACATAAACTATGACATATAAATCTGCTATTTTGACGTTTATAATAATATCAATATCTCTCTCAGGATTTATATTATATAAAAATGTAAGAAAATTTTCATTATCTCAACCAAAGTAATGAAAATGAATAAAAAGAAAAGAAAAAAAAAAAAAAAAAACAGAGAAAAGTTTTTTTATTAAAATTACTTCCTTACTTATTAATCTATAAAAAGAAAAAAAAAAAAGAAATATTTGCAAACTTTATTATACATAATCATTTAGAAAAACGCTATAATATTCATTGTCAAGATGATAATGAAACTTTTCCCTCATTATAAGAACATTATAAGAACATTTCTCAAGAATAAAGAACGAAGGAAGCTTCTTATAATGCGTCTAATTAACTTCTACTCTATTAAATTACGAGCTTCCTCGTATGTGTACATCCAATTAACCATTATCTTACAAAGTTAACGTCAAATATGTAAGAAAGCAAAGGAAACGAGAAAATCGATCGGTTTACGTCAGAAATCCTTAAATAGTAGATCCTGGCCCATAAAAATGACATAATTTAAAACTATCGATCGAGAGATTGTATTACTTACCTAAAAAAAAAAAAAAAAAAAAAAAAAAAAAAAAAGAAAAAAGTAAAAAACATTTAATTTTTGATACATACCGTGCGTTTCCGTCGAGCTCGTTTTGAGATCCTTTTACTGTCGCCAAATAAAAAATCATCATTGGGAAAATGGTGCAATCCGTTGTACGTTTTCCCAACAATTTTTTTCTTCGTCATAACTTTTCTCTTTCTCTTGGATATCTCACGTCGTCTCCTTTTGTTTCGAAACAATTTGCCAAAAATTTTCATGACTTATTGTTAGCTAACACAATTTTTAAAACATACAAGTAACGTTGATGTGACAACACTGATCTTCGCTCGGGTATTTTATTCATGGCGTAGTTGAAACCAAGTTGGATTACCATACGCGTTTGGGGGCGGTTTCGATCATGGCTTATCGTACGTTGCCTGCTGTGTATATCAGATTAGTCCGCTTGTTGAATCTTCCATGTAATTCTATTTTCATCAGTATCGGATATTAAATTAATCAATCGAACACGAAGCCGTAGTGTAAAGCTGTTGAACACTATGATAGTAATTGTATATATATGTATATACATATATGTTCTTTTTAATTTCAAATAATACAAATTCAAAGATATATTAAACAATTAATGTAACTTAATATGATGTCAAATAGATTCTCCTATGAATATTATTATGTAATGCATCAGGATGCAATGTATTTGGGATAACATCCATTAAATTTATGTTATTTACAATTAAAAATTTATAAATATATAAATAATATATGGACAATCATCACATATGTTAACTAATAACACTTGATCCCAATAATTGTTTTTACATTCACTTTTAAAGAACGCATAGTTCAATGAACGTTACTATCACCTTAGGTACTTACGATCGATAGGGCGAATTAAAAATTAAAAGTTACGTCTTTGAAAAGAAAAAGCGAATATCATTCGTGTGTAAAAATATCGCGAAGAGACTGACACTAAACACATCGTTCCTCTCGTGCAAGCACGAGAATCAAAATAACAAAGAAGACGTTGCTTGTATTAGAAGCCTTAGATGGTACTACAATCGCTTATGAATGGTGTCCCTACCCTCGTTCTCTAAACATTTTCTTATTCTACTTTATTCAAGTTTTTCAAAAACCTAAAAATATATATTATTTTTAATGATATTGTTTCTTTTTTTTTTTTTTTTTTTTTTTTTTTTTATATATATATTTTACAAACATTTTAATTCTCATAACAAAGCAAATTTAGATGAGAATGTTTTTTCTACGATAAAGGTCTAGACTTTGAAAGAATAGAGAAGTAAAGAAATAAATACATAAATGTCTACTTGAAATGAACAACAGTACAAATAACGTTAGATAAGATTATACGATAGAATGATTAATATTGTTAACACAATCTACGTTTCCATAGTATATTATACATATTCATAATGATTACACATTATGTGTTTATAAGTTTTTAAATAATCAGATACATATTATATAGAGATATGATACATAGAAAATAATTCTTTAATATACAAATTCTTCGTTCATATATTTATATAAATTTTATTTCTTCATATTATATAAAGAAATAAAACATGAATTGTTTTTTCTTTTAAAAGATAGATCTAAGAGAAAAATCTTGAATTTATTTTTTTAAATATATTGAATATTTTGCAAAACAAATAAGCACAAATAAGCACATTGTCTTAGATCTTATTTAATTAAATATCACAGACTCTCTCTCTCTCTCTCTCTCTCTCTCTCTCTCTCTCTCTCTCTCTCTCTCTCTCTCTCTCTCTCTCTCTCTGTCTCTCTCTATGGAAAAGAAAAAAGAATATTTGAGATAAAAGCGTAAGAAGAGAAGAAGAGAGTATCTCCTCTCGACTCTGAATTGAATTGACTGCGTGCGACGATACAAATAAACGTAATGTGTAAATCTTTGAGATAAGGTACTACCATTGGTGAGGGCAAAGAACATGCAGCTTGTAAGTTTCTGACAGTTTGTTCTGACTCTTAAAAGACGGCTATCTCAAATAAACGGGCCGAAGTAGAAACGTTAAAGTTCCTTCGATGACAAAACGTTTCCATTGTTCAGCAAATTGATTATGGATCCGAATAAGAAGGAGGACGTTAATACTTGGTGCTCAAAGACTGAACCATTTTTAGGATATAACAATGAAAATCCTGTAAAGAATCAGAATAATGAAGAGACAGTTCAAACTTCTCAAGAGGGGAAAAAACTTTTTCAATATATCATCACCTTGAGCGGTGAGTTTTTAATTGACAATAAAATTATAGAAAAAGTTTTACCTTTGTTCCTGAAATTGATAACTTTCATAAAGAAGAAAAAAAAAACAAAAAATAGTTACTTATTGATGAAATATTACTTTATAATTGCTTGGAAGAAAAAAAAAAAAAAGGAAAAAACAACTGATTTGTATGGCGGTCGATAAATACTTATAAGTGATTTTCACCCGGTTCATTCTGGATTTATGCAGCCAATAAAGATACCTTCGCACTTCTTCTTTGCGAACTATAGTAAGCTCTATTAGAGATAATATATCATGTAGTATGATTAATTTTCTTCGGTTCCTAGACGAGATCGTATATTAAAAACTTATCTTTGTTATCGAAATTTTTCGAGCCTAAAACTTCATCCAGATAGTCTTGCATATATATATATATATATATATATATATATATATATATATATATATATATATATTACGTATCAAAATATATGTATCTCTCGATTTCAATTGAACAATATTTCTTTTTCTAATGTATATATATATATATATATATATATATATATATATATATATAAAATTGTCCTATTTTCTTTAATCATTCTCTCACATACACAAACACACACATTAACGATTAAATATAAAAATATGAATATTTTTTGAAATGGCATTCATTATTTCCAGCCAGTCTAATTGGTATGCAAAGTGGTATGACATTAGGATGGACATCACCAATTTTACCATTTCTCAGCTCGAAAAGATCCTTTATTCCTCAGCTAACGGAAGACGAAACCTCTTGGATAACATCGTTATTAGCTTTGGGAGCGATATTAGGAGCGGTGCCAGCCGGAAAAATAGCCGATTATTTTGGTAGAAAGTTAGCAATGGCATTAACAGCTATACCCTTTCTGATATCATGGATTACATTAATCTTCTCAAGAAATATTATTGGTGTATATGTGGCCCGTTTCGTTGGTGGCATTGGTTCTGGAGCTGCTTGTGTTTTGGTACCAGTTTATATCGGTGAAATAGCTCAAGCATCGATCAGAGGAATGCTTGGTACATTTTTTCCACTTTTATTTTCATTCGGCATTGTTTTCTCTTATGTGATGGGTGCCTATCTTTCTTACACGATTTTCAATGTGTCATGTTGTTTTGTATTGACTATATTCCTCGTGATCATTGTGTTCCTTCCGGAATCACCGATGTGGTTGGTACACCAAGAGAAAAAATCACAGGCTGTCAAGGTCCTCAAGATATTACGTGGTGTTAATTATGACGTTAAAGAAGAAATATCGACGTTGCAAGACGAGGCTGATAGAGTAGAAGCTAAAAGAGGAGGTATAATGGATCTTATTGGTACAAAAGCTGGACGAAAAGCATTCGGCACATGTCTTGGTCTAATGTGGTTCCAACAGATGTCTGGGATAGATGCTGTATTATTTTATACAGTTAGAATATTTCAAAATGCCGGTAGTACAATCGAACCATTCGTCGCTACTATCGTTATTGGCCTAATTGAGGTCATAATGACGATTTGTGTAGTACTGATCATTGACAGGTGAGAATATTATCTCTACGTTATAATAAAATTTAAGATACAAATTAAGAGACTTTAACAAGATCTTTTTTATATGTCAGTGTGTGTGTGTTATCATTTAAATGATTCGTAAAATGTCTGTTATTTTTGTTTTCTCCTTTTTTCTTTTTCATTAGATTTGGAAGGAAACCATTATTGATAATATCTGGTGTAGCAATGACTCTATGTCTCGGTGTCCTTGGATATTATTTTAAAATAAAAACCGACGGTAAAGATGTACTTTTTCTTGGTTGGGTACCATTGACGTGTCTTTCCTTATTCAATGTCGTATTCTCAATTGGCTACGGATCGGTACCATTCGCAATGATAAGCGAACTTTTTCCACCTGAGACTAAGGGAGTAGCCAGTAGCATCTCTATTATGGTACATTGGAGTCTGGTATTTGCCGTGACTAAGCTCTTTCCAAAGATGGAAAACGTTCTGGGAGAAGCTACGACGTTTTGGACCTTCGCTTGTTTCACAGCGTTGTCCGCGGCCTTCGCCTTCTTTTTTGTCCCTGAAACGAAAGGGAAGACTCTTCAGGATATTCAAAAAAAACTGGAACGAAAGCGTAAGCTGATCAAAGACGTACAGTCTGTCTGAGGAGTCTCACTCTCATTCTCTCTCCCTCTTTCTCTCTCTTTTCCCTCCCTCTCTCTTTCTCTCTCTCTCTCTCTCTCTCTTTCTTTCTTTCTCATATGGAATTTTATCTCGATTATTATATGTACTAGCGCTTTACGCTTGACAAACGAAGAAAAACGTGATATACAATTTGTCACTGATTAAACGTTTTATGTTCGTTTGAAAAAAAAAGAAAAAAAGAAAAAAGAAAAGAAAATAATTAAAAAAGAGAATTTGCTTGTAACGATATTAGCTTATTCTTAGTAAAGCGCTTATAAAGAAGAGATATTTTTTTTTTTCTTTCTGTATGTAAAACTCCATTTTCTTGACTAAGTTCTTTTTATTTCTATTTTTATTTTGCGATTGATTTAATTCGTATTACTTTATTATTACACTTTCTATGTTCCATTCGATTTTTAATATAATAGATAAACATTGCTATGTATTATTTGTTTCAATAATATTCAAGAATTTCATATCAAGATATATATATATATATATATATATATATATATATATATATATATATCTTCATTATTTTTACAAAGATACTAATCTAATTTATTTCTCTTTCCCTCTTTCTCTCTCTTATTAATTAATATTATAAAAGAATATATGATACAGAGCGTTATATGATGCACGTCATTGTATGTAATCTCTCGACAAAAATAACTTTGTTGTACATAAGCAGCTACATGTAAGAGTTACAAAGATTATGATTAATTAGTATAGAAGATAGAGCAATATTATTTATAATATTGTAAGATTATGTAAAGACATAATATATGTATATATACATGTATATGTATTATAACCGATTTAATTACATACACACAAAATTATATCTGAGGCTATAAAAAAAGCTAGACTGCTTAAATAAATAAATAAATAAATAAATAAAAGAAGAAATAAATTTAGTGCACGTATGTATGTATGTAGATTGAAATCGGATATATCGTTTATAAAGATAAATATTTGATCTATTTATAATAAAATTAATTTTATTAACGAACAATCGATAAATGTATTATTAGAGAAAAATAAAAAGAGAAACGGTAATAATAATAATAATAACAATAACATTAATAATAATAATAATAATAATAATAATAATAATAATAATAATAATAATAATAATAATAATAAATTTTTTAAACGGATCGAAAGAGAACAGGCAATTATAAATGACCTTGAAAAATGCGTTATGTATTGCGGTATAATAAATCAAACTTCTACACAAACACTTTTTTGAACAATGCTGACTATTTCTTAATCGACCTTCACGCACACGCAGTAGGATGAATTGCATTCTTCGTCAACATACATATATATATATACATATATCTATATCATCATATACATATATCTATATCATCATATACACATATATATATATATATATGTATATGTATATATGTAGGTAATGTACATACTTTCTTGATGCTCTAACTGTGTGACATCGATTCATTGATCGCCCCTGCCAAAACATATAAAGTCTCTTTGTTGAAAAGGGTGTCATTGAACTGTTTGCAATTCCCTCGTATTAATCGTTGCTCTATCGATATAGCAGAGTAGATTATTGATTGGTCATATAATCTTGCATTGTCGTCGTATCTGCAAATATTAAATGTGTGATACCATGGATTGGAATATGATATACATATTTCACATGTTTATATTAGCTGATGATTATGAAAGCGATATCTATAAATTATATATATATATACATATATATATATATATATATATATATATATATATTCACTTTGAAATATATGTATTTGAATTACATACATACATGTATATAACAAATTATTTTTTCATATATAATAAAAGGGAATACAGAAAAATTTATATATATATATATTCTTTTGTCTTCTTCTTCGAGTAAAAAGAAGAAATATGTTCTTTCATGTAATTTTTGAAAATATTTTATAAAGAGAATTAAGGAATGTCGTAAATACATCTTTTAATATCTTTAATGGATTAAAACACTTTCATAAATCATTAGCTCATAATAACGTCAGTTGAGAGAAAAAAAAAAGAAAAAAAAAAAAAAAAAAAAACTCTCTTGTATCGTATTAACAAAATGATACAATTGACAATATTAAAAGAAGTAAACGATGGAATTGTCTCAAATTCGAAAATTTCGAAGAAATGTCTGATATAAACAAAGTAACACAGTTTCTACTTTTCAAAATATTTTTTTCTATTTCGTTCGTTTAATTTAACGGCTCGATTATTATTATTATTTTTTTTTCGTTAGTTTTCATTTGTTTTCTTCCTTTTTGAATGAAAAATTAAAGAAATAATATTATCAATTCATAAACGTTCGAATAAATATGAAAATCGAATAAATATGCGAATTAATCGTTGTTTTTCTTTTTTCTTTTGTTTTTCTCTTTTTTTTTTCTTTGTTTATAACATTAAATAAATCTCTCTCATGGATTGCTCTATTAATTCAATTTACAGTTGATTAAACGGCATGAAGCTTTCATAACATAACCATAATATTATTATCTTCTTTCTTCTTTGTAATTTAATTTTGCAACAGTGATTATTTGTTTGTTTTTTTTTTTTTTTCCATGTATATTTACATATCCAATGTCATCAGAGGTAACGTTTTTCTAAGCATTATTTTCGATATCTTTTGATAATCGAAATAAAACTCGAATATCGTAGTATTAATTATAATAAACGATCATTGATATTTTTAAAGGAACATATTCATATTTCTTATGAAATAAATATTAAAAGATTCTTTAATATGTTTTATTGATAAATTCATCATTAGTTTTTATTCCTTGATAATAATTTTATTTAAATGATATACATATATATGTATATATATATAAATCGATACTCGAAAATCGAAATAATTCAACAATGGTGATTTGATTTTGATTTTGTATTTATATCTTCTGCTACATCATTTTAACGTCAGTTTCTGCACTTCGTTTAATACGTACATATGATTTATTAACCAATAATTAAAGTCTCTACATCACTTTATGAATTCATAATAATTCTATGTTAGAATTTTAATTCTGTGTAATTGTCAGTAAGTAAATGTGATAGAAGTATTCATATAAATATTTAAATAAAATGTATAAATATTGTATACGTTTTCGTTAGATTATCTATGGTTTTTATTTTTCTTTTTCATTATTTTTTTTCTTTTTTTTTTTTTTTTTTCTTTTTTACAATTATGGTTAATGACCTTTACAATAATTGCTAATATAATTCTTATATTAAATAAGAATTATATTAAATAAATTATTCATTCTTTATAAAATATTTTATTATTTTAGGTTACTTTGACAGATATATTATATCTTATAATTAATATATCTTATAATTTTACAAAAGCTAAAACAAAGGTAATTTTTTTTTCATCATCATCATCATAAGTCAATTACTAGTAAATCAATATCTTTTAATCTTTCATTAATTTCTGTATTTTCTTTTTAACTCATTATATAGATGGCTACAGATGATTACGTTACTTGTCCTTACGATCCTAGTCATCGTATTCTTAAATCTAGAATGTCTAGGCATTTAATAAAATGTGAGCTCAATCATCCTACTTTAAGATTATTAACATGTCCATATAATAAAATACATCGAATCAGTCCATTAGAATATGAGGTAATGTACTTTATCTATTTTTATAAATAAATATATAATATTTAATATTATTTATTTTCAATATCGTAGCATCACTTATCGATATGCGAAAGCAAAGGTACCGTTCAAAGGAACTATTTTGAAAATGCTTCTTCAATATCAGCAAATATTCTTCCAGTTACAAAAATTAACGAATTAAAAATTCCTCCTTCTTCAGAAAATTGGGATGAGGTATGAATGACATTTGATATAATTAAATAAGATATATATTAATTGAAATTTGTTTAACAGGAACCAGAACCGTCACAATCGTATTTACAAAATCTTGAAAAAAAAAATGAGGACTTTCCACTAGCTACTGCTACAAAATTAAAAAAAAAACAATTAAAAGTAAAAGAACAGGATTATTTTGCTGTTAATGTCGCAAGCACTTCATCTTTAAGGCCAAAAACTTCAAAGTTAACTGATGTAAGTGAGATAGTTTATAATTTTCAGATTCGTTTTTTTTTTTACAAATAGAATTTTTTTTTAATATAATAGAAAATTGAAAGATCATTACAATCGCTAGAAATAAAAAGTACTGATACTGAATGTAATAAGAAAGTGGAGAAAGTTATTAAAAGGAGTAAGTTATATAATTCCATTACTAGAACATGTAAAGAACAATTTAAATACATGTTAAAACTAGAATGGATAAAGAATTCATAGTTACTAAAGAAATATATTTATCTTTGAAGGAGGAAAATAGGACTACACCTACTGAAGACACAACAATTGTTAAATCATCAAAATCTAAGGATGCTTTAATTCTTGAACTGTCACCACCAAAGGATGCCCCAATTGTTGAACTGTCAACATCAAATGATGCAGAAGTAAAAGATAATGGAACGACTAAAATGCCTAAAAAGACAACTGCTGAGTGTAGTCATGACAGATTAAGAAATGATAAAGATATTAAGAAAAATTTCAGTATTGGTCGTGGTATTTTTAAGATATGTGAAATACACAGAAAATTTGGAATTTCTAAAAAAAACTTTGAATCAAAGTTTATGAATTCAAAAAGTGGTAATATATTATATTAAATTTTTTGTTATAATAACATAATTTACATTATAATACATGTTAATGTTATTTCAGATGTAGAGTCATTAGTAAAACAAAGTGCAGAAATGAATAATAACAAAGGTATTTTTGTTGGGTACTCGGAAGATGATTTTACTTTGGACATGGACAATATTGAAAACAAGTTGACTGATATCGATGTGTGGTATGTTTAATAAAAATCAAATCAAATTTTTAATACTGAATTTATACATAATTATATATTTTAACAGAATCAAAAAGAAAAAAAACCCGAGTCCCCAACAATGTGATAAAGTTAATTTTATCACAGCAAGAATATTTTTTTATTTTTTATATAAGTAACGTAAGATTTTATTTTGTGTGTGTGTAAGTTTTAAATAATCGATGTTACTTTTTTTATATCATTATGTTATAAAATCCAATAACATTTGTATTTTTATAATTTTGTTTGATTCTTCATTAAGAACTACTTTTTAATCATGTACATTCCTATATGAATCATATCATATACTAAATAAATTACTTTAATGAAACATTTTCGTATCTATGTTATTTTCCATTTTAATATAAAAATTTTCCTAAAGATGTCGTGAGAACGTTGTATGCTATATCATTACCAACTATCTAACTCTTAAGCGCGTTAGGTGACAAGTATATCTCAATACATCATAAAAGAAGAAACTTTGACAAACGTGCTGTGTTAAACAAAACTATCTGTAAAATGGTAAATTATTAATTTATAAAAGATATTATATAAATTTTTAATAATTCAAAAAAACAAAGTTCTTTTAATTCTTTTCATTCGTAATTATAGAGGTTATGTTTCAAAATGCATTGTCATCAAACTCATATAAGATACTTTTTCAATTATAAAATATTAAAATTTTATTATTACATTTATAATTTTTATTAATTATTACATTTATATTTTTATCATGGAAGATTATTTAACAATTTTAATTTCTTTTATTCAAATTTGTCATATGTAATATCTTATATACTTTACACATATATATATATATATATATATATAAAAGATATTATACTTGTTTCTATTGATGTTTAGGCTCGCAGGTACGATACACGTACCACAATTTTCTCACCCGAAGGTCGTTTGTATCAAGTGGAATATGCTATGGAAGCAATTAGTCATGCTGGTACATGTTTAGGTATATTGGCAAACGATGGTATTCTATTAGCCGCTGAGAGAAGAAACACAAATAAACTCTTAGATGAAGTATTCTTTTCTGAGAAAATATATAAATTAAACGACGATGTAGTCTGTTCTGTGGCAGGCATAACAGCCGATGCTAATGTTCTTACAAATGAGCTGCGTTTAATAGCTCAAAGATATCTTTTGCAATATGGCGAACCAATTCCATGTGAACAATTGGTATCATGGTTGTGCGATGTTAAACAAGCTTATACTCAATATGGTGGAAAAAGACCATTTGGAGTATCAATTTTATATATGGGTTGGGACCGTCATTATGGCTATCAGTTATATCAGTCAGATCCAAGTGGAAATTATGGTGGTTGGAAAGCAACTTGTATTGGAAATAATTCTGCAGCGGCCGTATCATCTTTAAAACAAGAATATAAAGAAGGAGAAACTACTCTAAAAGATGCAATGTCATTAGCTATTAAAGTACTTTCAAAAACATTAGATATGAATAAACTTTCGGCAGATAAAGGTATACAAATAATATTTCATCATATATTTTGATCCAATATATTCTTACACTAATTTGAAATATATTTATTTAGTGGAAATGGCAACATTGACTCGTGAAAATGATAAAACAAGAATTAGAATTCTTCCAGCCAATGAAGTTGATGCTCTAATAGAAGAACATGATCGATTAGAAGCATTAGCTGAACAAGCCAAAAAGGAAAAACAAAAGTTATAGAGAAATTGGTTGTACATGGGATCAGGCTGGTACATCCTAAAGAGGCATTATTCTTTTTTATCATGCAGAATCCCATATTGTATGTTTGTAAAGCTTTTTCTTAATAAATTTATAAGTTTCACATTCTTTGTGCGTTTATCTATTTGAATTTAATGTCGTCGTATATAATAAATAAACTATGAATTAAAAACTCGAAGACTATTTTATCAATAATGTATTATTATATTTAATTTTAATTGAACGTTCAACGAGAGACGAAAATTCTTTTTAATAAAAAATAACAATAATCATGTTATTTCTTCCGAATTTTTTATTCTAATAAATTATAAGTATAAAAATTTGATATAAAAAAAGGGAAAAAAATAAAAAACAATGGTGTTACGTTTTCCTATCTACGAGTACAGGCGTCTTCTTATTATTTTTTTGTACGGGTAAAAAAAATGGATAAAATAATATAAAAAAAAAAATTTTTACCGATTTGAGATTAGAATTGTTAATATTATTTAAAAATGAAAGAAAAAAGGAAAAAAAAAAGTTATGTGTCGAGTCATATCGACCAGGCTGCCAATGCGGTCCCACTCCCGGGCGCGATCCCACTACTGCCCGCCACGGAGACTTTTGGCTGCTGGGTTTCCCCTCTGGCCCGGTTCGCCTCTCCTTAGCCAACCTGGTCACCCCGGATTCCTCCAAGGTACCCATATTGATGGCGAGCTTAGCGCGGACGCCCAGTCAACGTGGATCCCGCACCAACAGTAACCCCCGACCTCAGACCCTCCGAACATAACCAGCCTCCGAGTAGCCGGATTACAGGAGCCGCCACACTCCCAGCTGAGAACGTTGCTTCTACTCGTCTATATAAGTTATTACCTCGACTAACTTCACATGTTTATCGTTAAAGTGTATTGGTGAGTGCGTATACATGTGTTAAGTAAAACGTTACTATCTTCACACGAGTTCAAAAAGTATAACATTATTGACTACAGATGGCGTTTAGATTGAAATAAAAGATCTGAGGATAAAGTCTTACCATATCGATAAGTACGCATTCTTTAATACCGATGAAATTAATTTTGAAATAACGACATCTCATAGGCATGTCTAGAACATAATAGTTAATGTACCGATATATCGCAACTCGATAATCGAGATTCAATCGATTTGTGGTGCGCGGCGGAGCGCGTCTTAGAGAGTGGATGTTTAGGGCAGTCATTTATTCTTTCTTTTCACCTTAATCGAGGAAAAACGAAGAAAGAAGCGGTCATGTCTAAGGCTGATGAAAATGCGGATACTGGTGATACAGGAGATAATTCAAATGGTTCCTCAGCGGAGACCACATCATCTAGGGGTGGTGATTTCGAGACGAAACTTGAATCAGACAGAAGTAAGAGGTTTGATTACTTGCTCAAGCAAACTGAAATATTTTCTCATTTTATGACCAACAATCAAAAAGATAAAGCTGGAAGTCCGTTAAAAGTCAAGGCTGGTAGACCTAGAAAACAACCAGAAAATCTAAATAAATCTGATTCTGGTGATCATAGACACCGCAAGACTGAGCAAGAAGAGGATGAGGAACTCTTGGCGGAGAGCAACGCCAGTGTAGCACCTACAACTCGTTTTGAATCCTCACCCCATTATATAAAATCTGGTGAGTTGAGGGATTATCAGATTCGTGGTTTAAATTGGATGATATCGCTCTATGAAAATGGTATCAATGGTATTCTGGCTGATGAGATGGGTCTTGGTAAAACTTTACAAACTATATCATTGTTGGGATATATGAAACACTTCAGAAACATTCCTGGTCCTCACATTGTTATTGTTCCAAAGTCTACATTAGCCAATTGGATGAACGAATTTAAAAAGTGGTGTCCTTCCTTAAGAGCAGTTTGTCTGATTGGTGATGCAGAAACAAGAAATACTTTTATCAGAGACGTTATGATGCCAGGCGAGTGGGATGTCTGTGTTACGTCCTATGAAATGGTAATCAAAGAAAAATCAGTATTTAAAAAATTTAACTGGCGTTACATGGTAATAGATGAGGCTCACAGAATAAAAAATGAGAAATCTAAATTATCAGAAATATTAAGAGAATTTAAAACAGCTAATAGACTTTTATTAACTGGTACACCACTTCAAAATAATTTGCATGAACTATGGTCTTTATTAAACTTTTTATTGCCAGATGTATTTAACAGTTCTGATGATTTTGATTCTTGGTTTAATACAAATAGTTTCTTAGGTGATAATTCTTTAGTGGAAAGATTGCATGCAGTATTAAGGCCATTCCTTTTAAGACGCTTGAAGTCAGAAGTAGAGAAAGGACTGAAGCCCAAAAAGGAGATTAAAGTATACATTGGTCTTAGTAAAATGCAGAGAGAATGGTATACCAAAGTATTAATGAAGGACATTGATATAGTAAATGGCGCTGGAAAAATTGAAAAGATGAGATTACAAAACATTTTAATGCAGTTACGTAAGTGTTGTAATCATCCTTATCTATTTGATGGTGCTGAACCTGGACCACCATATACAACAGATGAACATCTTGTTTATAATTGTGGTAAAATGGTGATACTCGATAAACTATTGCCTAAATTACAAGAACAAGAATCAAGGGTACTAATATTTAGTCAAATGACCAGAATGCTGGATATTTTAGAAGATTATTGTCACTGGAGAGGCTTTCAGTATTGTCGTTTGGATGGTAATACGGCACACGAGGATCGTCAGAGACAAATCAATGAATATAATGCTCCTAATAGTGAAAAGTTTATATTTATGTTGTCGACGAGAGCAGGCGGATTGGGTATAAATTTAGCGACTGCCGATGTTGTTATTATTTATGATTCTGATTGGAATCCGCAAATGGATTTGCAGGCGATGGATCGAGCTCATCGTATAGGACAACAAAAGCAAGTACGTGTTTTTAGATTTATTACAGAGAACACTGTAGAAGAGAAGATCGTTGAACGAGCTGAGGTTAAATTACGATTGGACAAATTGGTCATACAACAAGGTCGATTGGTCGATGCAAAACAGACTGCATTGAACAAGGATGAAATGTTAAATATGATTAGACATGGGGCTAACGAAGTGTTTGCTTCAAAGGATAGCGCTATTACCGATGAAGATATAGATACTATATTACAAAAGGGTGAAGCAAAGACCGAAGAAATGAAACAGAAATTGGAAAGCTTGGGAGAATCTTCTTTACGTAATTTCACCGTCGATGCACCAACTGATTCGGTCTATCAATTTGAAGGTGAAGATTATCGTGAGAAACAAAAGATATTAGGGATTGGTAATTGGATAGAACCTCCTAAACGTGAACGTAAAGCCAATTATGCGGTTGACGCCTATTTTAGGGAAGCTTTAAGAGTTTCCGAACCAAAAGCACCAAAAGCTCCCAGACCACCCAAACAACCGATCGTACAAGATTTTCAATTTTTTCCTCCTCGATTGTTTGAGCTACTCGATCAAGAGATATATTATTTCAGACAAACCGTCGGTTATAAGGTTCCAAAGAATCCTGAATTAGGATCAGACGCGGCTAGGATACAAAAGGAAGAACAACGTAAGATAGATGAGGCTCAGCCATTATCGGACGAAGAGGTCGCGGAAAAAGAAAAATTATTGACTCAGGGTTTCACCAATTGGACAAAGAGAGATTTTAATCAATTTATAAAGGCAAATGAAAAATATGGTCGCGATGACATTGAAAATATTGCTAAAGAGGTCGAAGGTAAAACACCAGAAGAAGTTATGGAATACTCAGCAGTTTTTTGGGAACGTTGCCATGAGTTACAGGACATTGATAGAGTGATGGCACAAATAGAAAGGGGCGAGGCCAAAATACAAAGGCGCGCCGGTATAAAGAAAGCATTGGACGCAAAGATGGCCAGATATCGTGCACCGTTTCATCAATTGAGGATAGCTTATGGTACTAATAAAGGTAAAAATTATACGGAAGAGGAGGATAGATTTCTTGTTTGTATGTTACACAAATTGGGTTTCGACAAGGAAAACGTTTATGAGGAATTAAGAGCTACCGTTAGATCAGCACCGCAATTTCGTTTCGATTGGTTTGTAAAATCTCGTACTGCCTTGGAATTGCAACGACGATGCAATACCTTGATAACATTGATCGAACGTGAAAATCAAGAATTGGAAGAGAGAGAAAGACAAGAGAGAAGGAAGAAGGGTGGCAATGTAGGTACTAAGCCTGCTTCTAAACGAAAACAAGAAAATTTACCAGCACCACAAGATAAACCTCGAAAGAAGAAGAAATAATAAGGCGAATTCGAGTCTTGTACGATATCGTTCTTAATTTTTTTTTTATTTTTTATTATTCTTTTTTTTTCTTTTTTTTTTTTTTTTTTTTTTTCTCCCCTATTCTTTACCATAAAAAATACAGACTGTCTATTCCCATAGTTTTTTTTTTTTTTATATATATCTTTTTATCCATTATTCAGAATTTTCACTAAATACACCATGACTCAAATTCATAGACAGTAAATTCTTATAAAAATTTTTCTTAAATCGTTCTCTCTCTCTCTCTCTTTCTTTCTCTCCCTCCCTTTCTCTCTTAATGCACACTTCCATCCAACTTATACAAATAAGAAAGAATTTAGTCTTGTAAGAGTTCAGCGTAAAGAAAAAAGAAAAAAAAAATCTGTCTTAGAGATTTTTCATATTCAAACTGTTATCGAGGAATGAGTTATTGTCATAGTATAAATTAATTGGCCAGGTTGGTGTGAATGATGGTCATTTTTGCATGTCTATGGATTTGGGACCAAGAATCATCTTTCTTATTTTTTTCCTTTTTGTTTTCTCTTCATCTTTCTTTTTTTTTGTTCTTTTTTTTTTTTTCTTTTTATTTTTGTTGCTTGTTCTTTAGATCAAATTTTGGAGCATTTATATGCCAACCATAAAAGAAATTCAATTGAATACAAAATGAATTTTAAAATCATACAAAATGTTTCTTTCTTCAATTGCTGTATATTATACAATTGATACAGTGTTTTCCTTCATGATTTTATTTTCATATATTTAAAATTATAATATGAGAAAGCATCATTTTATTTATTATGATTGATACAGAGGGGATTGTAATAAATTTTACAAATAAAAGAAACTCAAACCATCGAATATAATCACAGTGTTGTTTATATAATTTCTTTCTTTATCCATAAATATAATTAATATATTTTATAATTAATAATAATAATAATATTACCACTCGCATGTTTCAATCGTTTCATTATATTTTACATATGTATTATATATATATATATATATATATATATTGTCCGTTATAAATGTAGTATAAAATGCGGCCACCAGATGGTGCAGTTAAACATATACATATGTAAAGATTTAAAAAATTTGTTGTCATTACTTTATGTTTTAAGCGGTGATAAATTAAAATTATAAAACGTTGCTGTAATCGTTAATATAAATAATTTCAAAAATCTTATATATTGAAGTGAAAATGGTTGTAAGTAAATACAGCTGTTAAATCTACCGCTTGTTAACTGGGCCAATCAGTAAAATCATTACACACATGCGCTAAATTTCCCTCCGTCTGGCATAAGTGACTTCGGATATAGCAAAAAATTATCACAAAACGTGATTGATTTTATTATTATTAATACGATTATTATTAATACGGATAAATAAAAATAATTGGATTTATTATTAAATATATCGTTCTTCTATTAAGTGCATATTATGAGAGCTAGAGTTCCTTTAATTTTGATAACAGAAGAAACATTTGAAATCTTACATCATTCAATCAGATGCGCGAATATTTTGGTTAGATATAACAGCTGATAATTATCTTATTTTATAATAAAAATTAATTCATGTGAATAAAAATGAGTTTTAACGATCTCGTACACTGGTAAGATTTTCATAATAATATTTCTCTTTTACATTAATATAACAATAGACGTGATACATTTTTATTGATTTCATCATTGTCCCTCTAACAGATGTATTTTATTATTTCAGGTATCAAAAAAAAATTGGTACATATGATAAGCAACAGTGGGAGAAAACAGTGGAACAAAGAATTCTTGGTGGATTTACTAATGTTCCAATGAAAACAGCAAAATTGAAAACAGAATTTATAGACGTTGACTTGGTACGAGGTAAGTTATAAATAAAGGAATACTTCTGTTATAATGTTTGTTGATACATTTTCAATTAATTATTTTTTAAGATTATTAAATATAATACATTTATAATATCTTTAGGCTCATCATTTCCAAAAGCAAAACCAAAACATGGTTTATCTACTGTAGCATGTTTAGCATTGCAACGTCTTTTATTTCTACCTCTATATAAGACATGGTGGAGCCAACAAACGAGTATTCGAGTGTTTGTTTTATTTTTGTTATTGTATAGCTTGCAATTGATCAACATCTTATTGTATTTTGCTTATGGAGACAGAGAAAATGAGGCTGATGTATGAAATTAAATTTTTTCTTTGTGACTTTTGTATATATATATATATATATATATATATATATATATATATATATATATATATACATATATAGTTACTATATATTTAAGTACATCATTTTATTGTACAGATAGTTTCAACATCAGAAGTCTTTATACCAAGTGTTATGATGTTAATACTATGCTTAGTTCATTCTCACATCGTATCAACGAATTCTGGGCCTATGGAGATTAATGGTTATAGTAGGCAAAAAGTTATTAGACGATCAAGACATGGTAGATGCAGAATTAGTAAGTCAAGAAGTAGATCAAATTTAAGTAAGTTTATTTATATATGTGAAAACATAGTTTGATACACAGATGTTTAGAATTTTTGTTATAGAAGTACATGATGACTCGAAATCGTCGCAAGATACTGCCTCGGAAAAAGCAAGTACCATAAGTAGAGAGGCACTTACTTCTGTAAGATTTGCAAAAAAAGTTATGATTGAAAATTCCTTGACACTTAGTCAATCGCAGGTAAATTATTTGTATTTACATTTTGAAATATAATTCAAGATAGTTAAGTAAAATTAATGGGGCATTTTTTAAATTAAAGGAATTTCTTCCTCATTCAACTTGTAATAAAGAAAAATTGAATATATCGTTGAATACACCTTCCATAAATGAAGATTCTATCAATTGTAATCAACCAGGTATAGAATCCAAAATAGTGTGAAATAAAATAGATTTATAAAATAATATTTATAATTTCATATTTTTTCTATTTAAATAAATTTTAGTCATTCCTCCAGAAGAAAATGTAGAAAATCCAGATGTTGTACATCAGGATGACGATGGATTTGAAAGTTTAAATGGGAATGTATCTAGCGATAATGATAGGACAGTTAATAAATTCTTACAACAAACAAACAGAGATCAAATCAAACTATGCGATAATAAAGAAGGAAATTTGTTTCAATTGGAAGCATCTAGTAGCCAACAAATTTTACTTCAACCCAAATATTCAGGTTTGGTGTTCAAATGTTTATTCTTTTTAGATAGAAACATATCTGACGTATTTATTTTTTTTATTTTAGTTTATTTCATATTTTAAATGCATATCTGTGTGTGTGTGTTGACACAAGTAGAAAATTTATCGCACTCTTCCATTCATCTGTAGATACTGCGGTTACATTGCAAGCAAGAAACAAATATAACTATAGTGGAAACTAATAATATTTCTAAACCGTTAACATGCTTTAATCTTTGTTGGAAGGGAAAAGCAGAATGTTAGATAAATCATAGTTTTCCACTTTCCACGCAGCACCTGACCCATTGAAGAAAGGAGGAAACTTTTCCGACAGTGAAGGAGATGGATGCATTGTGACGGTAAACCAAACTCTGATTGTATGCATTATCAATAATAATTTATATATCCATTTTGTTTTCCTTGATTATAATTATAATACATTATGTTTATTAATAAATTTTTAAGGAAAGAGATGAATCGCCAACTATATCAGAAATAAGAGAAGGAAGACGACAGTGTGAAAGTGAAGAAGAAGGTGAATGCGAGGATGCTGCAACGAATCACTTAACCGAAGCGACAACATCTGCGACAGAATGGATGGGTGTAACAACGAATAGCGATGAATGTAGTTATAGGTACAAAACGAGTATAAAATAATAAGAATAATTAATAAAAAGAATGATCTTATATATACATATATATATACATATATATATACATATATATATATACATATATATATATATAGAGAGAGAGAGAGAGAGGGAGAGAGAATGTTATAATGCAAGATGTTTCTTTCTTTTCTTTTTTTTACAGTTCAGAACTGGAAGAATCAGATTTGCATAGCGAGACCAATTTAAATTATAGCGAATTTATAGAACATCCTTTCTCTTGGGAATTTGGATTACCTCCTTCTATTTTATTAAGTTCCAGTTGTGCTTCATCCGATCGCAGTTAGTTTCTTTTTTTTTTTGTTTGTTTTTCATATATAAATATCATTTACTATAGCAATAACGTTTATGTGGTGTTTTATTATTATTATTATTATAATATTTATACAGTTTCGTGTACTATTTGGACAAGACGTGATGTCAAGAAAGCAGAATTGTCAGTACTTGATATTAGTTCTGCTATTATAGCAAGAGTAGAGTCAATGCCTGAAAGTATGAATTATTTTTATGGTGGATTGGTATTAAGTATTATATTGTCTTTAGTACCGTCAATTAGACGAATAACTGACACTCTTGGAACAGATAGCAGTGGCAATACAACTGTTTCCATAATACCAGATGATCTCAGACAAGTTAATTTAGAAACGTATACTGATATTTTATGTAGAATAATTGATATTGCTTTTGGAGATACGATACTGTAAGTTTTCAAAAGTTTTTTTTTTTCCTCATTATCATAAATATATTATCCAATGAAGAGAATACTACAAAAATAATTTGATTACAGGAAACGTATTATTGTATTAATCTCTGCCTTTGAAAGACTTGCATTATCTTGTCTCTTATTCTTTTTATTGGCAGTGGCTGAACGGACCTATAAACAAAGACTCTTGTACGCTAAATTATTTTCTCATTTAACTTCATCGAGACGTGCTAGAAAATCTGATTTGCCTCATTTTCGGTTAAACAAAGTGCGAAATATAAAAACTTGGCTAAGCGTTAGATCATACTTGAAGGTATCACAAAGATATTTCTTTGATAAATGTTCTTTCTATATTTTTGGATTGAAGGTATGTATATTTAATGTCATGAAACTTTACAGAGAAGAGGACCACAACGTTCTGTTGATGTTATAGTATCCTCAGTTTTTATTGTTACATTATTATTACTATCTTTCATTAGTTTGGAATTAATTAAGGTAAACTACATAGATATATATATATATATATATATATATATACACATACACACACCATGTATATATATATATATTTTTTTTTTTTTTATTAATTGGTGTCGAGATTTTCATACTATAATAAAATATCTTTCATCTTTAGGATCTGGAAAGTTTACATTCGCAATATAACGTCGAAGCATTATTTTGGAGTTTTTCATTAGGAATATTTATTTTGCGTTTTATGACATTAGGAACGAAAGTTAATAAAAAATATAGAAATCTTTCGATTTTGATAACTGAACAGGTATGTTGATAGATTATACAATTTAGCAGTTAAATTTTTAGAAGAAATATTTTTTTCAGATAAATTTGTATCTTCAAATTGAACAAAAACCCCATAAGAAGGAGGAACTAATGGTGGCAAATAGTGTATTAAAATTAGCAGCCGATTTGATAAAGGTCTTTTATAATATCTTTTTATATTTGTGCAATGAAAAATTAACGTTTAAAAATTAAATTGTATTATATTAATTTATTCGCTGTTGTATTGGTTACAGGAACTCGAAAGTCCTTTTAAAATATCTGGCCTATCTGCTAATCCATATCTATATACGATTACAAAGGTGGTACTTTTGTCAGCCCTTTCTGGAGTCCTATCGGAATTACTTGGTTTCAAACTTAAGTTACATAAGATAAAAATAAAGTGAGATGATGTTATATCTCGCTTATCTACCTCGATGTTACAGACTGACTGGTGAAAAAAAAAATTGCATGACGTATCAGCATATCTGTATACATTAATAATTGTTTCTTATTTTTGATCAGATCTATAAAAACTACTAATACATTCGAAAAACTATATATACGATTAGTTTTAAGATTAAAAAAAAAAAAAAAAAAAAAAAAAAAAAAAAAAAAAAAGTAAAGTAAATAAATAAACACCTCTGATGCGTGGTGTTTTTTCAAATCAATTTTTAAATCAATGTCCATGTGATAATTGCTCGAAGAAACATGTACATGCATATATGTACATGCGCTTGAAATAATACGTACTGTTGCAAATATTTACAAATTTAAAAAATTTTCTAAAGGAAAAGGCAATTGTAAATAATTATCAGAAGAAATTTGACGCTATTTTCTATTATTTGAATTAATAGATTATGGTTTAATTAAAATTGATTTACACGTAAACAATTATCTTCTAAATAATTTAAGATATCAATTCGATATATACATTTGATTGATTACCTTCATAGAATTTAAAGGGTCGCACGTATATTTATTTATGCATAATGCATTTTTCTAATCATTAGTCAATCCTGTATTTAACTACTATTGTATAGTTTTTTTTTTTTGCAAAATAATGTATAGTGTATATAATTACATACACAAAGTTATTACAAATTATTAATTTGACAATATTCTAATAAAAGAAAAAAAAAAATATATATATATATATATATGTGTGTGTGTATATATATATAAAAGTAAAGGTTGCGTCCATATTATAATTAGAAATGGAATGAGAAATATTAATCGAAAAAAACTTCGCGTTAGAAATTTCAGCAATATGAAAAAGAGTGTTTAGTTCTTGCTTTAAAATATCCTTGAATTATTTGACAAATGTATTTCCTTCTTGACAAAATTGTACAAGTTAGATAACAGTATGTACATATTCTAATGTATAATGTATGTGAACAAAAAAAAAAATAGTACCTGTGCAATACAAAATTATATTAACTATATATTTAAGTTATTTTACAGATTATTATAAATGTATTTCGAGATATGTTAAATAAACATATATAAAAAAAAAAGAGTATATATATATATATATATATACATGTTTATGGTAAAATATATTTTAATGCGCCTACATATGCATATTAAAATACAGTATTGGTATTTTTTTGGTATTAAAGAGCATGACAATAAATATGCATGAATCTGTTAAATACATTATACAACAATTATGCATACGATCGGTTTCGAATATCATAGTAGAGTACGTGCTATTACGCCTTATTGCTATACTTCTCTTGTAGAAATAACAACGAATTTATATGATTGGTATTAATAATTTTTTATATTATGCAACCGAGATTATATGAAAAGCTTTACGATCAAATTAATTGAATAGAAATAATAATATTCGAATGATATATTAAAATTAATATTTCGTATAGATAATAATTAATTTTTTTAATATAGTATTCGATAAAAGATTAATAAATTTCATGGACCTAACGTAATTCGACCTTGAACATACAATATTATATTCTCGACAGAAAGTGATGTAGCTTACGTTCAACTACTTTATGACTCACAATGCCTTCATCAGAGATACGTATATGAAGTGATATTGCATCATCTGGATATAAGAATAACTATAACACGGAGTAAAAAATAACTATTGCATTGTAATAACTACTATAATATATAATAAACCATTTTTAAATGGAACCACCGAACTCTCTCTCTCTCTCTCTCTCTCTCTCTCTCTCTCTCTCTCTCTCTCTCTCTCTTTTTCTCTTTCTTTCTCTCTTTCTCAAAGAAAAAATTAAATATTTGAAAATTTGTTATTTGTCAAATATATATTTAATTATAGAGACAGATACGTGTCATGAACATTACTCTTAAATACTAATTAATTATATAATTAAATATTTATGTATATATATATATATATTATATAATTAATTGCTTTTATATATTATATAATTAATTATTTTTATATATTATATAATTATAGAATCAATTATAATTATATTTAATTTTAATAATTTCTTATTACTCGATAGACATGAAAATTTCTCTTAAAAGATAACTATGATATATATATTTTTTAAAAGATAACTGTGGTATATATACTACAAGTATATATGGCTTAACGTATGACTATAATATATTTAATATTTTAAAAGTCGCGCGTTATAATATTGTAACGCGCGATAGATAAGGACCAATGGGAACTCCTTAAAGTTACGCATGATGCGAACGGCCGAATCCAACCGAGGGAAGCCGACGATCTTTGCCGGATTTATCCGAAAGATACGAATTCGCGGTGACCGTGCTTCAGTACCGCGCGAGAGAGGCACGGAGGAACACGAGAGAGAGAGAGAGAGAGGGAGAGAGAAAAACGACCGAGAGTTATAGTGACATAGTGCGTGCCGGGCATTTGTTGTCCCGGGAATTTCCTCTTTTTTTTTTATTTATTACCCTTGATAATGGGTTTGGATTATTATGACGGTTTCCGAACTTTCTCCTGGCTCGGAAATATCATCGGTCTGCCGATCGATCAGGTAAGAAGAGATAACAATATTAATTCATCTTCCTATTTGAACTGATTTTTTCATTATTTTTTTTTTTTATTTTTTTTTTCCTTCTCACATCATTTCCATGATACATGAGCTACTTCTTCTATCGCCTGTTGACTGTACATAGACCTCGCGAGGCTGCATCGATCGTCCCTTCTCTCTCTCTCTCTTTCTCTCTCTCTCTTTCTCATCTCTCTTTCTCTCTCTCTCTCTCTCTCTCTCTCTCATTTCTCTTTCTTTCTCTCTCGCTTTAGATACGAGCAAGAAATATCATTGTTTATATGTAATTTCAAATGAATTATTGTATTTGAATTGCGTCAGATCGTTTTCAAAATATTTCTTTTTTCGTTAGAGGTTAAGACTCGTTTCTCAACAATATATTAATATGCATGTTGTCGAAGAGAAATATTTATTTGGTAGCCGGTATAATTTTTTGTTCTTGTTTGCTTTCTTTGTGATTAATTTTTTCGACGAAATCTAATGGCCATGTAAATTCTATTTCGATTATCGAAAGTATTTACGTATATACATATATATATATTTTTTTTTTTTTTTTTTTTTTTTTTTTTTTTTTCTTTTTTTTTTTTTTTTATGTCGATAACTTCACAATGTATCCTCTCACATCATTTCTAACTAATGCAACACGTGTGGGATAGAATTTTAATCATCTCTTATAATGAAAGTAAACAGTGGAACGTTTATTTTCTTTTACAATGTTACGAGAAAGATACATATATGCTATCATGTAGACGTTATTAAGGTACGATTTCAAATGCCTCCTCCTATTAGTTACAATGGAAAGTGAGGAGAATTTAATCCTTTGACTTATTTAGTGATCGTCAATTGGCCATTACAACTTTTTATCTCTAACTAGACGTATGTATATGTTTACTTATCTTACTAAATGCATTAAACTTATTCGATGTTTTTATTCTTTCTATTATTTATAATAATTTATTGGATTGTTGTTCAGATAATTTCTTTTTTCACTTTTCTATCACGCACTATTTTTGTATCATTCAAAACATATCGCAAATAACCGTATTCGATTTTATTTAATATATATATATATATATTGAAAAAAAAAAATATATATATATATATTTAAGTTTACATACATTTTCTAAGTATTGAAAATATTTATAAAGTTCTTGAGATAAGTATCTAACATATTTGAGATTAGCTAAAATCCAATTGTAAGTTGAATTCGAAAAAACAAAAAAAAATTATATAACCTAAAATTTATCATATAACTTATCATATAACACTGTATTGAATATATAAAAAGTAAATATAAAAAGAGATGTTACGAGAAATAAGATAAAGAAAATTTAAAGATATATATATATATATATATATATGTAATTTGAAATATAGAGAATTAATGGATAAAAATCGTATGATCGTTATCCAAAAAAAAAAAAAAAAAAAAAAAAAAAATCCTTCGATAATTCGATAACTACTCTATAGAATTGCATGCGAAAAAATTAATCAACTGATTTATGTATTTGAATTGGATTAATTATTATTTATTTTACAAATGTTATCATTTATCGAAAATTCATTGAATATATTCATTGATAAATGTTTTGCAATGATAAAGGAGCTCCTTTTATATAAATAATTAAAATAAGATACTTTTGCACACACACACACACACACACACACACATACATATACGTATACCTATTCACAGTGTGAATTAAAAGTAATTAATAGATTAAGTAGTTTCAAAAAGTGAGACAATAAAAAATTAATTCAAGAAAGTCTACGAAAAGAATACTTAATTAATTTGTATAATCACTTAGGAATCTTTGGCTCACCTTGTACATATATATATATATATATATATATATATATATATATATATATATATATATATATATATATATATGTATGTATATATGGTACGCGTGCGCGCACGTGTATATAACTTACTACGTAATGTGCAACAGGCGGTGTCCTTTTATTTTTTCTTGTCTCTTTTTCCCTACCTTTTGCTTTTTTCTTCTTTTAATCCTTCTTTTATAATCCGGAAATGGTAAAACGAGAAGATCGAAACACGTGGACCCGTTCATACTGTTTTTCTATTTTTAGTAGCATATCTCTCTCTCTCTCTCTCTCTTTCTCTCTGTTGATACACGGGATTTCATTCACGACGACGACAATCTTCTTTGAAACAAAAGTAAGCAGAAAACACGAAGAGAGTTCATCGATCAACTGATATTATTTAACGAGTTATACTTTCTTCGTGCAATGCGTATTTACAAAATAAGTTTTTTCTCTCTCTCTCTCTCTCTCTCCTCTCTTTCTCTCTCTCTCTTTTTTTTTTTTTGCCTATTATTTTATTTTCTTTTTTAGACAACATCCGTTTTAGATTACATCCGGTCGGTTACCCATGCTTTATTTAGAAGGATATGGCGATGCATATATTTAGATATTATATATAGATAAAAATGATATTTTTTTTTCCTGCTTTTTTCTTTTTTCTTTTTTCTTTTTTTTTTTTTTTTTTTTTTTTTTTCCTTTTAATTTTATATTTCGTATTGTGTTCTTATCGTCGAACGTTTTGCAATATTTTCTCTTTTATTTTTTTTTTTTTTTTTTTTTTTTTTTTTTTTTTTTTTTTTTCTTTCCTTCTCCCTCCACCCTCCTCAACGATCAATGTTGTTCCTACCATCGAAAGATGCGTCTAAGTATTACCAGTTTCTAATAATAAACTTGCGACACACGTAAGCAGCTTAAATAGATAGACGTAAGGAACTTCAGAATTTATTTACGATTCGTAAAATTGTAATTTATATAGATAATATTAAACATTGATTTTCCACTACCTGTTGTCAAATGATAATAAATAACGAAACGAAATATGATAATAATAATAATGATAATGATAATGATAATGATAATAATAATAATAATAATAATAATAATAGATATCAAATAAACGAGAAACAAAACAAAAAAAAAAAAAAACAGAAAAAAAGAAAATTCATTTGAAATAAAATTGAAAATTATGAGTTAATTGTGAAAATACAAATTGTTGTTAATAGATACTTTACTTATCATCTTTGCTAATGCTTTTTTGTTTCTTTTTTTTTGTTTTTGTTTTTCTTTCTCTCTCTCTCTCTCTCTCTCTCTCTCTTTCTCTTTCTTATTTCCTTAAAACTTTTCTATACTATTATTAAAAGTTTTCTTTTCTTTTTTTTTTTCTATTTGTTTATTTATTTATTTATTTATTCATTTAATTGTTTTTTTTTTCTTTTTAATTTTATATTCACTTATTTTCATATACTCAACAAAATTAGATAATTAAAAAGGAGATAAGATAAGTAATTAAAAAAGTAGACCCATTGATATACATTAAAAATAAACAAAGTTAGATATATTCTAATGACTTTAAATTTTCTAATGTAAAAAATATATAAATAATTTCCAAGGTTAATATGATTTGTCATTTCTTGTTACACTTAACATCATATATGTATACCTTAATGCATTTTATTTTGTACGTATACATATATATAATTGAATTCATAATAAGGAATTTTATTATGCAATTTGTTTCAAATGTCACACATGGTTTTTGTATTTTCATTGTTTTAATATATTAATCATTTCAATGATAAAAATAATAAATGATCTCTTTGGAACAACAATGATTTTTTTAGATTGTTTCTTTTCTTTTTTTTTTCCCCCATCCCAAAATATTTGCCAAATATTAAATATAATAATAATAATAATAATAATAATATTGTAACAAATTAAAAAAAAAAAAAAAAAAAAAAAAAAAAAAAAAAAAAAAATATTTACAATAATACTTAATAATATTAAATATATTTAAATAATCCTTAATGATATTAAATATATTTAAATAATTCTTAATAATATTAAATATTATTTGAATTTATTTGTTCTTAAGACACAAAAAGAAAAAAATGTATGAATTGAAAAAAATTTTTTAATATTAAATATGACATATATATATATCATATAATATATAATATATATATATATATATATATATATATATATATATATATATATATATATACAGCTTGGAGATGAAAAATGTTAGAAATATTATTGTTTCGAAAGATAACAAAGTATAAAGTTCAAAGATATATCTTTCATATAATCTTCAAAGATATATCGAAAATTCTTCCATATACATAAGACATCTAGAGTATTTCTACTTTCTAAGCACGTTCCTAAAGAAATATTTCTTTTAGTCGTTAGACCGATTGCCAAGAAAAAAGACGTTTTTCACATGTTGTGTTATAGAAACGATGATTTTAAACGTTCTAAAGGGAAGTTGACCTTTGTCCTATAGAAAATTTTATATAAAATCATCACGTAGTAAATATAAATGTTAAATGTGCTGATTATACGAGGAAATGTTATATATATATATATATATATATATATATATATATATTTTATATTATTTATATAATAGAATTTATATTTTACGTCATTCTATTATATTTTTTTTTTTTTTTTTTAATGATTCATTTTTTGTTTCATGTCAAATATGAAAATATATCTAAGTATTATAAGATTTCTCTTTCCTTTTTCTTTTCCCCTCTCTCCTTTTATTTTTCCCCTTTTTTTTTTTCTTTTTTTTTTGTTCACATGCGTGCACACGTAATGGATCATTTACAAATTGGTATTATATGAACGAACGAACGAACGAACGAACGAATTGGTATGATCGTCAACAGAGATCAATGGCCTCCGCTTCGTATAACGTGTTCAAACCAGCACACCGTCTGTATATTCCAAACTAGTACCGTTGGATGTACAGTCAATGTCAATAATTATGTCATGTATCTATGTTTCTTAAGATCTTCCTTAGAAATGTTTTTATTAATAGATAAGAAAGTTTAAAATAGTACAACGCTTTCGTCTAATAAATAGTTTATTTTGAGAAAAATATAAATTAACATTAAAATACTTGTTACTTAAATAGAAGATACGAGCGTTAACACGATAATACATTCAACATAATTTTCGATTACATAATTAATTACACGGATCTTTCATTTTTTTGAGATAATGCATAATAAATAACCATTCATACGAGCATACATAGAAACGTCTGCATATATATATATATATATATATATATATATATATATATATATATATATATATATTTATTTATTTTTTTTTTTTATTTATTCTTCTATCTCTTGTATTTCCTCTTCTTCTTCTTCTTCTTCTATTTCTTTTCCTTCCTCTTCGGCATCTCGTTTGAATCTGAAGCCACCATTTATTCCAAAGGAAGGTTCCAATCGTCCTCGTCCACCTGGTTGAACTTGACCTCGTCCATTGATAAAGCCATTTCCAAATTCGCGTTCATAAACAACTCCAGCGTGTGGCCTTAGTCGATCTCCTTGCGTGTAATGACCACCTCCGTAAACATTGGTGTGATCGTTTAGTTTTTGTTGGTATTCCAGATTCAGAGTAGGACGTCGATCAGGTCCGCTCAATGGTTTTTCACCTCGGAGAACAACTGATCCCTGTGGATCAGCTTCGCGGCGAAATCTGAAGCCAGTATTTATTCCAAAGGAAGGTTCCAATCGTCCTCGTGCTCCTGGTTGAACTTGACCTCGTCCATTGATAAAGCCATTTCCAAATTTGCGTTCATAAACAACTCCAGCGTGTGGCCTTACTCGATCTCCTTGCATGTAATGACCACCTCCGTATACGCTAGTGTGGTCGTTCAGTTTTCGCTGTAATTCTAGATTGATCGTAGCACGTCGATCAGGTCCGCTCAATGGTTTTTCACCTCGGAGGACAACTGATCCCTGTGGATCAGCTTCGCGGCGAAATCTGAAGCCACCATTTATTCCAAAGGAAGGTTCCAATCGTCCTCGTGCTCCTGGTTGAACTTGACCTCGTCCATTGATAAAGCCATTTCCAAATTCGCGTTCATAAACAACTCCAGCGTGTGGCCTTACTCGATCTCCTTGCATGTAATGACCACCTCCGTATACGCTAGTATGCTCGTTCAATTTTCGCTGTAATTCTAGATTGATCGTAGCACGTTGATCAGGTCCGCTCAATGGTTTTTCACCTCGGAGGACAACTGATCCCTGTGGATCAGCTTCGCGGCGAAATCTGAAGCCACCATTTATTCCAAAGGAAGGTTCCAATCGTCCTCGTGCTCCTGGTTGAACTTGACCTCGTCCATTGATAAAGCCATTTCCAAATTCGCGTTCATAAACAACTCCAGCGTGTGGCCTTACTCGATCTCCTTGCATGTAATGACCACCTCCGTATACGCTAGTGTGGTCGTTCAGTTTTCGCTGTAATTCTAGATTGATCGTAGCACGTCGATCAGGTCCGCTCAATGGTTTTTCACCTCGGAGGACAACTGATCCCTGTGGATCAGCTTCGCGGCGAAATCTGAAGCCAGTATTTATTCCAAAGGAAGGTTCCAATCGTCCTCGTGCTCCTGGTTGAACTTGACCTCGTCCATTGATAAAGCCATTTCCAAATTCGCGTTCATAAACAACTCCAGCGTGTGGCCTTACTCGATCTCCTTGCATGTAATGACCACCTCCGTATACGCTAGTGTGGTCGTTCAGTTTTCGCTGTAATTCTAGATTGATCGTAGCACGTCGATCAGGTCCGCTCAATGGTTTTTCACCTCGGAGGACAACTGATCCCTGTGGATCAGCTTCGCGGCGAAATCTGAAGCCAGCATTTATTCCAAAGGAAGGTTCCAATCGTCCTCGTGCTCCTGGTTGAACTTGCCCTCGTCCATTGATAAAGCCATTTCCAAATTCGCGTTCATAAACAACTCCAGCGTGTGGCCTTACTCGATCTCCTTGCATGTAATGACCACCTCCGTATACGCTAGTATGCTCGTTCAATTTTCGTTGTAACTCTAGATTGATCGTAGCACGTTGATCAGGTCCGCTCAATGGTTTTTCACCGCGTAAGACAACTGATCCTTGAGGTTCATCTTGACGACGGAAACGATGATTCTACAGATGATAGAACAATTCATTTAGACGCATGACCAATAAATTCTTTAATCGAAATAAGTAAATTTATTCGTTCTTTCTATAACTCAATTTTTTTTTTATTTTTTTTTTTTTTTTTTTTTTTTTTTTTTTTTTTTTCATTTGAAAGTTATACTATTTCTTATAGTACGGTAGTTATACTAGTATGAACTATAACTTAAAGAAAATATATTATTAAAATAATATTTGAATATTTTCACTTTGTAAAATGACAATAAATGTGATTACGATAAAATGAAATCGAACTTAGAAAATCACTATATAAATAAATATATATCGTATAAAAGTGTAAATAAAAAATTATATAGAATTATAGAAGGATTAAAATATTTTTATCTGATATAAAAATTTATTATCATTGATACTTACCAATATTGGATCATCTTCTGCAGTTGTATATGCAATCGCTGATGATGCGATTAAAAATATTATTAGGAACTTCATAATGAGCGAAAAGATTTTAGTTAATAGTAATATCAACGAGTTAAAGCAGAGATATGATGAATATATTTCTTTACGACTTCGTTGAGCGTTCTGTGTTATCGTCGACGAAGTATTCCTCTTATATACTAATTCCTATCATGTATAAGGTACACGTATATTTTCCTCTTGCTTTATTTGCCATAATCGCAAGGGATTCCCGGGAAGTTCCCTATTGAAAAGTTTGGTACATCCCGGTTTTGTAATTTTGAGATAGAAAGTATTAATGTGACTGGATAAATTGTATCAATAAGACGGGAGGAAGATAATTACGCATATCATAGTTCGTCAAGTTCATTATTAGATTTAATTAAATCGTTATTTCATGATATGCGAATAAATATTTTATCGTGCATTGGGATAAAGTTCATTTTAATCAATTAATTTAATCATCTTTCGTTAATAAATATTTTCTTTTATATGTATATATATATATATATATATATATATATATATATATATATGTATATATAAATATTTTAAATATTAATATACAACTTAATGATAATGTAATGTTTTAATTATTAAATAATTAAATTAGAATACATATGTGAAAGTGTTACAAAGTAACACTTTCATATTACAATCGTGTTAGTATTTATGCTGACTCGCTGGAACTTTTTGATCTGATTCTACAATTTCCCAAAAAAAAAAAAAAAAAAAAAATTCCATATGTATTCGTTCCTTTTGTCTTTTGTTTATATTTTATTGTAATCATGTTTCAGTATATCATTAAGTATTGAAACAAAAACGAATGCACGGATAGTAATTACAATAAATTTATTAAGTTATATTCTTAAGTTGGCCAATCAGGAAGTAAGTTGACGTGAGCATATTTTTTTTTTTTCTTTTTTTTTTTTTTTATATTATAAACAAAAATCTATAATTAAATGTACAATTAATAAATCAGTAATGTATTGAATTATTTATAAAACATTTTCTAATTGTTTTTAAGAATTAATTATCTATAATATGCCGAAAATACGATAGTTAAATGCGACAAAGCGATTGCTAATTTATAAAGAGAGGATGGAGGGAAAAACTTTGTAAATTTTTTTTTTTTTTTTTTTTTTTTTTTTTTTTGTCAAAAAATAGATAATATTGAATATTGAAAATTCAATTAAACGCAAGTAGAAAAAAGGAAAATGCCGAAAACGGCGTCAAGATTGTGAAATTCATTAAAAGAAAAAGCTATTTTTTGCAACAAAAAAAAAAAAAAACGAAAAGAAAAGAAAAGAAAAGAGCCATTTATAAGTGTTGAAGAAATAAAAAAAGAGTTAGAGCTTCATATAGGGATTATATACTTATTATTACAATTGAATTTTGAAAGCCCCGTAATTTGGAGTGATTAATCTAAATTTGAATTACAATCGAACAAACGAAGGAAGTACATAAAGAGGAAGAATGAACAAGCTTTTTTTAAAAAAAAAAAACATTTCTATTTCCACAGTATAATATGGCGGTAGACCTATAATGATACGCAACTGTTTTAATAATGAACGATTGTTAATGTTATTTTTTAATAGCTGAAAAATATATAAATACATTGCAACGATATTTATTTCCGTCAATTCGAAAAAAGTTCGAAGAAGTAAAAATTCGAAGAAAATTCGAAGAAAATTCGAAGAAGTCAAAATTCGAAGATATATGTTAATAAATTTGAAAAAGAAAATAACATATATAACTGTTTTCTTCTTGGCCAATTCAAAGTTCTGATTTAAATTCAATTGAGTATTTGTAAGACGAACTCGATCGAAAATTATCTTTATAAGGAACGATACATTACATTAAAATTCGCAATTATTCTAAAATAGCACGAAGTGAGATAACGTCAGACATATTAAAAAAAAAAAAAAATATGTATATTAAGTATGCCAAATCATTTATCAGAAGTAATAAAAATTAAAGGTTATTATTACTTCTTATTAATTATTGTATTATTATAATTAAAAAAGAGTAAATTTAATAATAGATTAAAAAAGTCAACTTAATTTTCAATAGACAGTATAGTTAGAAAATGTTCAACAATTTTGTTAACAAGCCGATACATACAATAATAATATTTGCTATAATATTATTTTAAGAGATTATTAAATATATTCTGGTTATTATTTAGGATTTGATTTATTTTTATCATATCTTTTCATCATTTTATATATATATATATATATATATATATATGTATAATGTATATCAATGATATTTTTCATAAAAAAAATTACACGTATACATGTAAAGGCACCTTTACTTACAAACGTTAAATTACTGTTAATTATATATGTATGTATACACATATATATACATGTATATACGTACACATATAATGTATGTATATATACAAATGTGAATAATAGCAAACAATCGTTTTATTAAAGGTGTTGGGTAGGAATAATTAAAATATAGCATATAATCGTATCCATTGTTTTAAACGTAACACTACGTGACCTATTGCATTTCATTTGTCATACTTATCATTATACAGAAAACAATAGTCACAATCGACGTCGAAAAATTACCATTTAAACAATATGTATTTTTCTGGTATACCAATAACAAGAACTGAAGATAACAATAGCAAATTAAAATGGGGAAGAACAGAAGAAAATATTTTCATCTTTAGATATTTTCTTATCATTGAATAGAAGAGATACGTTATGCATGTAATTTCTCATATTTCGTCAGTATAAAGTTAAAAATTTTCTTTTATGACAGATAACAGCTGATTAATGTTAGATCTAGTAAATCCCCAATGCAGATAACTGATACTTCCTATTTTATTTATCATCTTAATTTTTTTATGGTTTTATCTTATTAGTATAAAAAAAAAAATATATGTGTGTGTATATATATGTCTATGTATATGTTCAAATATACAAACACACACACACACACATATATATATATAAATTTTTTTTTTTCTATACATAGGGAAATTTATATATAATCTAAAATATAAATAAATAAAATATAATAAATTTATATATTATATAAAATATAAATTTATATATTATATAAATATATATATATATATATATATATATATATATATATAAATATATATAATTTAATGTTTATATTTTTTTCCACAGATTAATTTCCTCATAACACAATTTATTGCATTGATGCTGGCTGGATTATTGAGATCATATCTTAGTCATAAGGTAGTAGGGCCAGCTATCAGACATTATTTTGGTCTTACGATAGGTCTCGCACTCGGATACTTCTGTTTCGGCAGGTAAAGATAATTTTTATTTATATTAAAAAAATAATCGAAAGTCGATATATATTATCTATATTAAAAGTTTCATAAAATTAAATTTTTGTCTAATCTTCTTATATTTTTAAAATATTTTTTAGACAGGCAATACACTTGGTGGGTCTATCCTCATTCTGTTATATTGCGATGAGAGTACAAAATCCAATTTGTATGCAAAGGTAATATTATTTATATATATTTATATTATTTATATAAAATATTTTTAAACTAGTTCCCAGGATTTTTTATGCGTCGAAAATTATCGAATAAAATAAATAACAATAATAAATGAATAATTATTTATATAGATATTAGTTCTTGTAAATCTATGAGAATGAACTTCATACTTCATACTTCATACTTTTTTGATAATAATATCGTTTACGAGCGCTATTTATCTATCTATCACTAAGATATATTTATTTAACTTTGGTGATTCACAATTGAGGGGTTATAAAAAACATTTTCATACCGATAGATGGCGCTAGCAAGGGACATTACCGACATGGTATAAAGGGTTGCCCAATCACAGGCGCGATGTACTTTTTTTTTTTTTTTTTTAGATGATTATAAACAAAATAATAAAAATAAATTAGGGTTTTTTTTTTTTTTTTTACGAACCTTACAAATTTTTGGCGTAATAATAAAATTCAATTGATTAAGTTTATCTAATTAATAATGAATACATATGTATATATATATATATATATATATTTTAGGTCTGTTCTTATCGTTGCGTTAGCATATTTGTCTACTATTCATGTACACAGACAACTCTACGGTTATGGGATGTATACTCTAGACATTACTGGTACGTTTAGATAAGACAATTTTAATGTTTATTAAAGATTTATTACAATTATCATCGATAAAAATTTGTCGATAATAATGGAACATATTTGGTGTATTTTTAAAAATCTTTCAGAATATTATTTTATTACGTTGTATGATAAATTTTAGGTCCTCTCATGGTGATCACGCAAAAAGTAACGAGTCTAGCGTATAGCATACATGATGGATTGGCCCGCAAAAAGGAGGATTTAACACCATTGCAACAGCAACAAGCTGTCTAGTGAGTGCACGCGTTTTATAATTAAACCGAGTCCGAGAAATACTTAGGATGTGGAACTAAACGAGGAAGAGCTTCATCGCGTTGGTTAGACTTAAATCCCAGTCTTTCACGCATATTTATGTGATGATGATGATGATGATGATGATGATATATATATAAATATATATATATATATTATATATATATAGAGAAGCATGATAATTAAGCATGGCTTTTAGTTGACCTTTTTTCCCCTTCTTTTTTCCTGGTTTTCTGGTTTCTTTTTTTTTTTTTTTTTTTTGTTTGTAGGTTTCTTAAGTGACACGATATTTTATCGCGTAATATGAATGACGCTAAAGCTCTTGCTCTCTTATATTAAATTGTTAGTAATTAATATTGAAAGGAATGCGTAAATATATATATATATATATATATAAACGTAGGAAATTTTGACCTTATACAAATGTAGTTAATGCTTACGTTTTGTTTTTTGTTTTTTTTTTGTTTTTTATTTTTTTGTTTTTTTTTTATACTTTGCACACATGGGAATATATATATATATATATAATAAAAATATGTAATTAAAAAAACGAGAGTAGAATCGTCATTGTTCATGATTTTGATCTTTTATTATAATACTTGCATTGGCATGCACATTTATCTTATGATTAATAGCTATCTTACATTTGACTTAGTACAAAGTGATGTAGCTCTTTTTTTTTCCTCATTTTACTTTTTTCATATTTTATATATATATATATATATATATATATATATCGTTCTTTTTTTTTACCCTTCATTCTCTATAATTATACTTTCGGAGTAATAATTTTTTGGATTGAGTAGATAATACAAAGAAAAAAAAAAATATAGCCAGAGGGGAATTAATAGAATACACAAACACACACAACCACATACACACACATACCATACATATGTATAAATATACATATACACACACGTCTCTTCTTTATTTTATTCTAGTAAAATGCCAACCATGACGGAGTACTTCAGTTATGTCTTTCACTTTCAAGCTCTAATGGCGGGTCCAGTAATATTTTATCGTGACTATATTGACTTTATACAGGGGGATCATTTTAAACATTCTACTAAATCGTTAACAGTAAGATCATTGTCTTTTGAATAATACATAGTGTGTTGAAAAAAAGAGAAAAAAATAAATAAATAAATAAATAAAGTGAAATAAAATGAAATAAAAAAAAAAAGAAAACAAAAGTAAAAAAAAAAAAAAAAGAAATAAATAAATAAATAAAAAAAGAGAGAAAGAAAAGGAAAACCCAAGGAGACGTGAAATTATTAACACGGTATATTATATTTTCAGGATCAGAATAATCAGAATTCGGAGGAGAGTATTAATGAGATTAACTTGGAACCATCTCTGAGGAAAATTGTTGTTAAAAAAGTGATAGCCAGTTTAATATGCGCTGCTTTCTTCGTTTCCTTCCTTTCATCGTTCTCGATTCAAAAAGTAAAAGGTGATTGTGGTATTTAAAATATATATATATATATATTTACACACACACACACACAGACAGACACATTATTTCTTTTAATAAGTTTCACATATTTGTGCATTCGTAATGAATATTTGGTAATTTTTTTATTGTTTATTTATTTATTTATTCATTTTTTTTTTTTTCGTTTTAGACAAAGAATTTTTAGAAGAGACAACGATATTATACAAACTGTGGTACATATACGTAGCGACTATGATGGTTCGTTTTAAATATTATCACGCATGGATCTTCGCCGACGCCATTTGTAATAATTCGGGACTTGGTTTCGATGGATATACAGAAAATGGTGAACCTCGTTGGGATAAATTTGCCAACGTCAATGTTATTAACTTCGAGGTAATCCACGCATAAGCGAACGCACAGTAACAATTTTATAATTAACTCTTTGAACGTTGAATATATAATACTTTCGGCGCAAATAATCGTTAACCAATCCAGTTTCGATTCATTAAGAACGGAATACTTTTTTCGTTAATATTAACTCTATCGATTGAATATCGCAACTAATTATATAATATAAGAATTAATTAATTATTTTATAATCGAAACATTAAAATATAAATCATATCTTAAGTTGAAATTATTTCAAACGCGCGCATGCGCGCGCACGCGAGAGAGTTCGAAAAGAATTGCCAAACGCATATATGCGCCCATACTCCAGATCGATCGCTTTAGACAAACGCATATATGCGTCCGTAACAATCAAAGGGTTAATATTATCATAATTTTTTTTTTTACATACAAAATAAATCTTCTTTTCCACGTTTCTTATCAGTCTAAAACTTTTCTTTGATATTCGTTCGTAGACTTCGCTCAGCTTGAGAGACAGTATAAATAATTGGAACATGGGAACCAATAGATGGCTCAGATCTATCGTTTACGATAGAATGAAAAAACAAAGAATGATATTTACGTATGCCTTGTCGGCTCTATGGCACGGTTTTTATCCTGGTTATTATCTTACCTTTGCCAATGGAGCTTATTTTACGTTAGTGGCTCGTATTGTAAGTACATATATATATATATATATATATTTTTTTTTTTTTATTTATTTATTTATTTATTCATTTATTATTGATAAATATATAGTATGTGTCAAAGATTTTTTTTCAAGATGGGTCGAAAGAGTGTTCCTAGGTGATTTTAAAAATCGACTATTCATTTTTCTTTTTTATACGCCCATTTTTTAAGCTAATTTTTTTTCCTTCAGAATTTTTTCCCATCGTTTGCTTCCTATCTTCATATAATATTCTAATCTGACGAAAAAAGAGAAATACGCTTAAGACATTTTTGGACCATCCTGTGTTTCTCGACACGTCGATTTCTTTCCTATTTTTTTTTCTTTTTTTTTTTTTTTTTTTTTTTTTTTTTTTTTTTTTTTTTTTTTTACATTCGTAATATAACTTCATTATAATTGGATATTTTCAATCGTGTTATAACAGAATTGTTTTTGTTTGTTGATTTTAGGTTCGTCGTTATGCTAGGCCGTACTTTTTGGGCACGAAAAATATGAAACTCTTTTACGACGCAATAACGTTTCTCGCAACCCGAATCACTATGGCCTACATAGCATTTAGTTTCGTTCTCTTAGAGTTCCTACCAAGTATTCAATTGTACCTGTAAGTTATTTTATTATTTCATCGATCGATAATAATCCAATGTGAAATTTGCAAAATATAATTTTGATGGTTATCATTTTTTTTTCTTTGTTTCTTTTTTTTTTTTTTTTTTTTTGTTTCACAGGTATATGTACCTGTTACCACATTTATTGGGATTGGCTGCTATAATTATTTTACCACGTTTACCACGTCTTCCAGAGTCAAGAACTTCCGAGAAAAATTCTTCCGAAAAAAATTCTTCCGAGAAAAATTCTTCCGAATCTTCGAACGTTCGCAATGGAAATTTACACAAAACTATGTGAGAATGACGAAAGTATCATAACAGTCATTATATTAAATGACATACATATATATATATATATATATATACATATATATATATATGTATATATATATATATAGATATACACATACACATACGTACATATTTTTTATTACTGTTTTTAATACATACGTACAATATTTATTGTTATAAACTGGTAGAAATTCTATAATTGCATGTGTAATAAAAGAAAAAACCGGACAAATAATGTATATATATATATACATATATATATATACATATATATATATACGTATATATATATACATATATATATATATATATACGTATATATATATATATACATATATATACATAAATGTATATACAGAGTATTTACAATGAAACGGCTAAATTTTTGTTATCTTATCACTCGTGAAATTAGAGCGTTTTCATTGTAGACAATTTGTATATGTATACGTATATATATATATATATATATATATATATATATATACACAAACACATACAAGCGCAAATATATATATATAACGTATGAATGAACATTTTTGTATATGTGGATGTTACAAATATGAAGAGAGTTATGCAATTATATTTTAATGGCGGATAAAGAACCTTTGTCAGGTGGAAATATTACAGATTTTATATAACTTGTGTTAATATATTCCGTTGTCTTTTTTTTTTTTTTTACATTTATCGTATTCTCCTAATATCTTCCATGCGTCTCATGGAATCCACAATACTATATCAATCCTGTGATCCACTATAACTATATCAATAATCCTGTGTGTTTATAAATCCGTATTAATATTTTATGAGTTGTTGATATTAATACTCGGACAAAGTTCATTTTATGTTATTTATGAAATATTTAATGATTTTCATTGTAGCGTAAATTAAAAGTATTACTAAACAATTTTTTTTATATTTTTTTGTGATCTTATTTCAGGTAAATTTAATATACGTATTAATGATTATTCCATGTTGGATGGTAAAAAAATCAATTTTGATTTGACATAGGACTTCGTTTCATTTTCAAAAGCAATGATTTCGTTGAAAACAAATTGATTTTCTTCGAATTAAATATAATTATAATAACAAAAATATTGAATATATTTTGTTTATTTACTTATTTTTTTTTTTTTTATTTCAATATTTCATATTTCTTTAAAAAAGTTACGATAAAGCTAAAAAAAAGAAAAAAAAAGAAAAAAAAAAAGAAAAAAAAGATACAAGCAAGAAAAAATTAATAAAAAAAATTGATAAGCAGTGATAGACTTATTTGATATTTTTTTTCTGATCTTATTTCATGTAAATTTGATATATGATTAATGAAAAAAAATTATGATTTTGGTATGAGCCAATGAACTTTGGTTTCATTTTCAAAATCAACTCGCAATAAATATCATTAACGAAATAAATTACTAGAAATAAATTTTTATTGATATTGAAAGATGTTTCTTGTGAATTGATTAAAAAACATACATTTTTTGTTAATTTACGATAAAATTTAACTTAGAATAACTAATTATTTTAATTAGTTATTCTAATTGTGATAAGCTTCAATTAATTTTTTTCACAAAATGGACTATCAAAAGTCCATTTTCAAAATCAACAGTTCATATATATATACATTTATCATTTTCAGATATTATTTCTCTTTATCTTTTTCTTTATCCATCTCACAGAGTTGGAGAATTAGAATGATTTATATTAATTTTCTCTGTTATTATTTATTTTATTATTAAACGGATACGAATATAATGAGATGATATCAAATGCGTCATTTAAATGAAAACAATTAAACATTTATTTTATTTAATCGTTTTATGAGAAAAGAACACCTATTTTTCTCTATACATGAATTAATTCCGCGTGTCATATTGAATACGAAAAAAAAAAAAAAAAAAAAAAAAGAACAAAAGTTATTAATACGCGAGATATATTTTGAAAAAAAAATGTCTGTTGATTCATCTTGTAAAAAAAAAAACAAAAAAAGGAAGAAATAAACAAACCTTGTCTTGTTTTTTCTTTTCTTTTTTTTTTTTTCTTTTCATCGAAATTAACACGTTCCGTGTCATGTGTACCACCGGTGGTACACGTTAAACTTGATCTTCAGGCCACATGTACCACCGGTGGTACACGCAGTCATTTTTTTTCTTTAGTCAAAATATCAAATGGCCTGAACGACAAGTCCAGGCAAAAATGGCTTGGCACGGAACGTGTTAAAAATATCGCTGATATTTATTTGAACCGTGTATTTACAATATACATATATATATATATATATATATATATATATATATATATATATACATACACACATGTATATAAAAAATATTCGAGCGTTTCAGTTCGATCCGATTTTTTTTTTTGATTTTCATTTCTTTTTTTCTTTTTCATTTCTTTTTTTCTTTTTCTTTTTTTTTTTTTTTCTCTCTCTCTCTCTCTCTCTCTCTTCGACTATAATGCTCATCGAAACTCATTAAAGAATAAAAAAGGCTTATTCTCTTTACGCAACTATTTTCGTTTGAAAATGAGCTAATGGAATATCGTAGCATTTAATCGCGTAAAGAGAAGCACTGTAAATCTCTACGCATCTTTGAAGCCCTATCCCGTACGATAATACTTCTAACCAAAATGTGTACTAGGGCAGTAGTAACTAGTTGACTATCAGTCAATGTGAATATATCAGTTGGAGCATTCTTTTTGGCCCTTCGAGGTTTACGAAAGCGTGTTGTCCAGTTTAAATCATTAACAAGTGATCTCTGATATAGCAGGAGTTACCCAGACAATATGGTAACGATTAAAATTATCACTTTGATATTCGATTATCATTCAATGTTTTCTATCTTCGAATTATATAATCGATTCATTGAAAAATTATAAATTTAATCGTTTTTAATTAACACGTTCCGTGTCAACTCATTTTTGCTTGAACTTGTCGTTCAGGCCATTTGATATTTTGACTAAAGAAAAAAAAAAAATGACTGCGGACAGTGTTAATTTAGATTTTTATTTAATTCCAAGCTTTAATACTTATTAATTTTGATATTGCACATCTCATAAATAATATCAACATGTGCACTTGTTATAAGTAAATTGAAGGTATATGCGCAATACAAATTCTTCTTAGGCACTTTGCATAGATCTCGTTATTTATAAAATTATTTTCATTACAAAAAGAAGAATAAGAAGAAGAAGAAAAGAAAAAAGAAAAAATACTGTATATTCTTTGAAGCCTCGTAAATAATAATAATCAGATATAGATTTGAAAGAGGCATTTGCAATTGTGTCGTTTTAAAAAAAAAAAGAAAAAAAAAAAAAGAAAAAAAAACAAATTCATGAATTCATGCAATGCGCAAATTGTTTTGATTTACCTCAAAGTTGATTTGCACATGCAAAATTAGGAACGTATAATAATAATAATAATAATTATTATTTTTCTGTTTGTAAGCGGAAGTAAGGAAAAAAAAAAAAAAGGAAGAAAGAAAAAAAATTAAAAGGAAAAGAAAGAAAAGGAAAAATATCGTTTAATAACAAGATAAATGATCGATCGATATTAAAGATTATAATAGGCAAATAATTTTCAGAATTTATTGACTTTCATGAAGCTGGGCTACGCGATGCTAATAGTGACTCTATTATTGATGATTTGGTCTTCGATGGTTCGAACCCATGAATTACCAGTTCAATATCCACCATGTTTCTTCAATCCCCTTTGTACCTGTTCAAAAGCAATACCAGATCTTGGAATAGTTTCTTGTTACAATGTACCAATGCCAAGAATACCACAGCCTATTAATTCATCGAAAGTATTTATGCTCCAATTGGAAAACAATGGACTGACCTTTTTGCAACCGCAGTTTCTCATAAATACAGGTATAAATAAGGAAAAAAAACAAAAACAAAAAAGAAAAAAAGAAAGAAGAAGAAGAAAAAAATTATACTGAAATTTTTCTTCGTATAAAATTAATCTTAACCATTAATAATTTCATTATGAATTCTCGTAATAATATTAAATAGATATATATATATATATATATATTCATTGTTCGAACAATGTCAAATGCAATTCGTATTCCTAAGGTCTTTACAAGTTACAAATCAAACATAATCCCTTGGCCGACATCCCGGACGAAGCTTTCCTAGGGCTTGAGAGATCGTTATGGGAATTAGAATTACCCTACAATAGACTTTTCAAAGTACCCAACAAATCATTCAGACATTTGCAAAAATTACGTTTACTCGATTTAACAGGTATTATTTGTTTTTTTTCATTGTCTTATATTTCCCTCTATCCTCTTAGATAATACTAAATTATCTCTTTCAATTAATAGATTATACTTATGAAAAAAAAAAAAGAAAAAAAAAATTAGATATCTTTATTAATAAATTATATTTCTTAGGTAATAAAATATCGAATATAGCGCCGGAACATTGGAGGGGTCTTGAGGATTCATTACAAATCTTACGTCTTGGTCGTAACGCGATCGAAAAGCTGCCGGCTGATGCATTTGCCGGTTTATCGTCATTAGAAATTCTTGATCTTCGAGAGAATACCTTGAAAGAGATCGATACCTCCGTATTTAGAGATGGCATGGCTAAATTGACACATTTATATTTGAATGATAATCAACTGGTTTATATACCGTACGCCCAATTGTCCTCGTTAAAACGTATGAAGGTCCTTGATCTAAGCTACAATAGAATATCCAAAATGTTACATCCACTTCAGGAGCCCGAATTAAGGGGCGTACAAATGTCCTTGGATATTCTTAGATTGGATTATAATCAGATCGCAACATTAATGCCTACGGATTTTCAACATTTTTATAAAGTCAATAAGACTTATCTCAATGGCAATCCCTTGGCCGTGATCGAGGTTAAATCCCTTTTTATCGATATAATACAAAGAGTGATATACAGAAAAAAAAAAGAAAGAAAGAAAAAAAGAAAATAAATCTTTCTGACAAATTATAAATATATATAGTTTTTTTTTGTTTGTTTGTTTGTTTGTTTGTTTGTTCTTTTCTTTTCTTTTCTTTATTATTTTTTTTCTTTTTTTTTTTTTTTTTTTTTGCAGAGCGGAGCATTCCGTGATTCGAGAATCAAAGAATTGTACTTTAGCGATTGCAATTTGATCGACGTCAATTCGGCTGACTTTACAGGCCTCGAAACTTCTTTAGAATTATTGGATCTATCTGGAAATAATATAACCAATCTTCAGAATCATATCTTTCAAGAATTTGATTTTCTACGTACGCTTATTTTTCGTGACAATCGTATAGATACATTTTCACCAGGTAATTAAATTAAATATTATTAAAATTTGATTATATATTTATTACCATTATGTACACCATATATATATATATATTTATAAGATTTATAATAAGATTTAATTGTGTACGTGTGTGTATGTGCGAGCACTAAATCAATTTATTTCATTTCAACAGTCGAAGTGTTCAATGGTTTTCAATATTCTCTTTATAACTTGGATTTAAGTGGAAAGGAAAATACCGTAATATCTTTACAAGATTTACGACAAATGAGAAATTTAAGATTCTTGTCGATATCGAGAATGCCGGAGCCTACGTTGGTGCCAGAAAACTTTTTAGAATTTGGCATGGACATCAAGGAATTGCATATTATCCAAAGCAATTTGAATACAATAAAGAATCATGCGTTCACGCATGTACGTGGAATTAAATATTTGGATTTCTCCGAAAATTCAATTTCTAGTATCGAGGATGATGCATTTTCCGAGGTAAAGAGAAAAAAAAAAAAAAAAAAAAAAGAAAAAAAAAAAAAAAAAAAAAAGAAAAAAGAAAACAACAACAACAATTCAAACTGGAATTGTTTTTCTTTTCTTTTTTTTTTTTTTTTCTTTTCTTTTTTTCCAAGCAAAAACAAAAATACATTCCTAATAGAAAAAGGAAGAAAAAAAAAAAAAAAAAAAAAAAAAAGAAGAAAAAACCAATCCTCCAAAATTATTTAGGTCGGTAATTCTCTTTTGACATTGAGAATATCTCATGGTTTATCGAATACTATTACCGAGATACCAAATAAGCCGTTCAAGTCGTTAACGAATCTTCAACATCTTGACTTCAGTAATAACAAAATTAAAACGATGCCCGACACGTCGTTTCATTTTTTAAAGAGAATAAAACGCATCGAGTTACAGGACAACGAGATCGATGCAATCCCAAAAGGAACCTTTCAGGTACTTTCATTGTTAAATCATATCGATGTATTTATAATTTATATATACATACTTAAATATATAAATATATATATATATATGTATGTATGCAAAGAATGATTTATATATACATACATACATACATACATATATACAATACATATAATATGTTTCCTTTTAAATCTCGTTTTTACGAGGAAGCACCACTATTTTAATCTTGGTTAGCCTAATCGTATTAATCTATTGAACTTAATTTCATTTCAGGGTGACATACATTCGATGCTTGAGGAAGTAAATTTTGCATATAATCAGATAAAGAGCATACAGACCCATACGTTTGTGGATTTGTTGTCCCTAACGACGATTAATTTAGAGGATAATGCCATTAAGAGAATTGAGAGGCGTGCTTTTATGAACATGAATCGTTTGAAATATATAGATTTACGTGGTAACAAGATCAATGATATTACAGATGAAGCATTTCAGGTATTAATTTATCTTAAAGATTAACTTGATTTATGACGATGATATATAATGATGATATATTATTCTCTCGTTGATTTTAAAAGTGGATTTTAAGCAAATTCAATTTATATTATTACTAGATATTTAATGATTTCCATTTCAATAAGTTTAAAAATATTAATAAATTGTAATTATATTTTATATTTTTTTCTTTTTTTTTTTTTTTATGATGTTATTGAATATAATATTTTTATTTATTTACTTATTTTTTTTTCTTCTCAACATTTCACACTTCTTTCGTAAAAGCTACGATAAAAAAAAAAAATAAAAAAAAAAAAGAAAAAGAAAAAGAAGGAATAAACAAACAAAATTTATTAAAAAAAATTGATAAGCAGTAATATTAATTAATATAATAATTATTTTATTTATTTTTTTTTTTTTGTGATCTTATTTCATATAAATTTAATATGCAATTAATGGTTGTTCCTGTTGGGTGAAAAAAAAAGAAATTATGATTACAATATGCGTCAATGGACTTTGTCTCATTTTTAAAATCACAACACTTAATAAATATCGTTGTCGAAATAAATAATAATTAGTAAGAAATTTATACTGACATTAAAAGATATTTCTTGTGAATCGATTAAAAAGTATAAACTTTATATGAATTTGTGATAAGGATTAGCTTTAATAAAATTTTTTTTGTTTTGTTTTTTTTGTTTTCTTTCTTTCTTTTTCTTTTTTTTTTTTTTTTTTTCACAAAATGAATTTGCCCCACTTTCAAAATCAACGAGAGCACATATAAACGCATTAATAATATGATACTATATACGTTTGTTTCGTATCAAGAATTTACCAGATCTTGAATTTCTCGATCTGGCTTATAATGAATTGAACGAATTCGATTTGACATCGTTCGATCAAGTAGGAACATTATCCTCGTTCAAAGTCAATGTTAGTCATAATGTGATACCAAAATTGTGGATCAATAGTACGACCTTTACACCGCCAACTACAAGTACGTATGTCATATGTGATCAGAAAAATCTGATCCAAAAAATTTTCATATATTATACGTAGGATTGATTATAGAGGGAAAAGAAAAAAAAAAATCTCTTTTCCTATAAATAGCATTGCTTTCTTACTTTTCAGATATTATCTTTTTTTTTTTTATGTATATATATATATATATAACATAAAAGAATAAAAAAAAAAAGAGAAAAAAAAAATAGAAGCAAAAAGAAAAAAAAATGATATTTCTCGTTTCAGTTGGTGGGAACGTTCAAGCCAACATCAAAGTATTAGATCTCAGTTATAATAATATATCCGACATTATGAAATACTATTTTAAACCGGTGGAATATTCTCTTAGTCACTTATACATGTCGCATAATCAACTGACCAATGTGACTCAAGGAATATTTGGCAATATGCCCCATCTCCAATGGCTAGATTTAAGTCACAACGATTTAATCGAGGTCGATTTCGATTGCTTTAGAAATACGAAGAATCTACAGGTCTTATTTCTTTCGTGGAATAACATCGTTGATATACCGGCTGAGGCATTGAGACCATTAAAAAAATTACGTATCGTTGATTTGTCCCATAACAAATTAAGAACTCTACCTGACAATATGTTCACGGATGCCACCATCGAGAGCCTTGATTTATCTCATAATCAATTTATGAGATTACCTGTTAAAACTATGTCAATATCTGCGGCATTGAGTTTGTCTATTTTAGATTTGTCTTGGAATATTTTGTCAGGCATTCACACGACCGATGCTATTTTTAGATTGAGAGTAAGAATAATTCTCTCTCTCTCTCTCTCTCTCTCTATTTCTCTCTTTATTTATTTTTTACTCTTTGATTTTGATCAGCTCTGCTATTAATAAACATTATATAAAATATTGTATTTATTATCGATTATCAAATTTTGATAATCTTTCATTGTTTGCTCGCTTGCTTGTTTGTTCGCTTGTTTATTTGTTTGTTACTATTTTTGTAATTTTTGTAATTTTTGTAATTTTTGTTTTTTATTTTTTAGGGATTAACGTGGATGGATCTTTCGTATAATCGTTTAGTTAGACTGGACGACGGAGTATTTTCCGATTTACCTTATTTGTCACATCTTGACTTAAGTCATAATAAACAATTGATATTAGAAACTCGTGGAAGAACATTTCACGGATTGGAGGATACATTATTTTATCTTGGTCTAAGTAATATTTCTTTATTGAGCGTACGTATTTTATTATGAATATAAACAGATAGAAATAACGAGAGAAAAAGAGAGAGAGAGAGAGAGAGAGAGAGAGAGAGAGAGAGAGAGAGAGAGAAAATGATAAATATAATATATGGATATATTTTATCAAAAATATAAAATATTTTCTATGAGTATCCTTTGATTATAAAATATTATGATATATTAATGAACACTTTGTACATTGATTAATCTTTATATTTAATCGTATATATACAAGATGTCAAAAAAATATGGGAACAAATTTATATTACATATTACTGAGATCAAATGAATGAAAAAAGTTTATACAAACTTATCGTCCAAAAATTGATTTATTGACAAAAAAAAAATATATATATATATATATAAGATATTTGTATGATTTATTCGTCGAATTAATGATTTGATTAACTGTCACAGTTGGCCTCTTCTAGATCACCTGACTTAACGTTTTTGAATTTCTATTTATGAAGTTCACGCAAAAGAAAGTTCGTTTATAAAAATACGATAAAAATGGAAGATAGAATTTTTCAAAATGCATTCAAAATACATTTATCATTATTTCTAATACAATTGGAATATTTGATTATTTGAATTCGGGGATCATTAATTCGACGAATGAAAGACCTGTATTCTTACAGGAAAGAGAAATTTTCTAATATTTCTAATAACTGGCACAATAAATTATAAATATCTTTAAAAAATATATATATATATATATATTTTTTTTTTTGATAAAAAATTTTCAGGATATAGTTTTATATAAACTTTTTTTTCATCCATTAAAACTCAACGATACTCAGGTATAAATTTGATCACATGCTTTTTCGACATCCTGTATATATATATATACATATATATTGCATTGATATTATATAAGAATGAGAAAAAAATGCACGATAGAAAAATATTCGTAAGAAATTAAGATAGATTTGAGATTTTATTTTCAGGTACCGGAATTACCATTAACGCGATTACAAACTTTATATTTGGCACATAATGAATTGGCTTCGATACCGGCCGAAATGGCATCGAATTTAACGTCGTTACATTATTTGGATCTAAGTTATAATGATTTAACGGTGGTACCTTTGATCACGCACACACTTCCAGAATTGAAGACATTTAATCTTGCTAATAATCCGATCACGGCAATAACCAATACGAGTTTCTTAGGGGTGGCGGATAGCCTTGAAGAATTGGACATACGATGGTTATCTTTGTCGACGTTCGAAGTACACCTTTTTCTTTTTTCTTTTTTCTTTTAGCAAGAAAATAATTATCTCGCGACAAAATACTCTATATAGAAAAAAACTTTGCATCCGGATTTTTTTTTAAAGATTTTAAAAGACATTTTATTTTGTTGTATTATTGTATTGTTTTATAGGCAGGTGCACTTTGCAAGGCAACGAAATTACGTAGATTGTATATAACAGCTTATACGGGTTTAAAAAATTTCAATTTTCCAAATATACTGGAGTACAATCATGGCTTGAGGGATTTGTTGATTGACGTAAATATATGAAGAATTTACATTAACAATTGCCATATTTATGATCTATTATGTTGGAAACTATGAAATCGGCGTTTTTGTTTAGTTATTTATCTTCATTCAACGCCCGTTTCATAGTTTCCAACCTAATATTTATAAATAAAATAATAATAATTATCATTATTATTATTATTATTATTATTATTATTATTATTATTATTATTATTAATATTATAGGTTGAAAATGAGACGGATTTGCAGAAAGAAATGAAAGGAAAATTTCCATTTAAATTGTATAATATTACGCTCACTGGGAAAGCTTTGAAAATTATTCATTCGGATATATTACGCGTTAGTAATTAAATATATCTTTACCATTATATTTAATTATTTTTAATTGATAAGTTTATTTATTTATTTATTTTTTTTTCTTCTGTTTTTTTTTTTTTCTTTTTTTATTCAAACATAACTCGATAGGGAATAAGAAATCCTCATTTACATTTTGGATTGTATAATACCAGCGTAAGTAGCGTGCCAAAAGAAATGTTTATTAATGCTGAATGGGTAAGGAATATAACGATTGACCTTCACAATACTGATACGAGAACGCTTCATAATCCGTCCTCTGGTCATAAGCCTGGTGTACCGAGAAAACAATTTCTCATGAAGCTTAGACTCGCTGGTACTTATATGAATTGTGATTGCGATATTGGGTAAGATTCATATATTGAATTAATGATTCATAATATAAATAATTTAATAAATAAATATATATATATATATATGTATTATATTTTTAATATATAACATATATTTATTATTGTAAAATAATTCTTTTACGTGATTTAAAAATATTTTTATTAAATAACATGTAATAAAATGGATATTGATTTAATATTTAAAATGATTTAGGACATATTCATAATTATTCGATTTGTATTATAATTAATAATGAATAATAATGAAAAATTATTTTCAGATGGATTGAAATGTGGCAGAGAAAGCATAGACAGTATCAAGAAGATAGATGCAATTCTTACGGTGAATTTAATAATTTCGAACGCGAGGAAGGCGACGAATTTAATTGTTGGGACAATGGCTGGGACGATGACCTTCGAGAGACCTTTTGTATGAACAAAAATAACATGTCACTATCGAATGTCTTGAAAACAGAAATTGAATGTGGTTGGAGTACTGGGAGTTACGTTGACTCCTCTAATTTATTAATTTTTTTGCTTTTCTTGATCATAGGAACGATTTTAAATTAAATATCTCTTTCTCTCTCTCTCTCTCTCTCTCTCTCTCTCTCTCTCTCTCTGATATTTGTTTAATTCGTAACGAAATATTTCTCTGTTTTCTTAATTAATACTTATTTCGCACACTGTTATTCCTAATTTTTTTCTTTTTTTTATAGACGTACATATCACACACAAATACACACGAACATACGCATACACATATACACACACCTTTTCACTTATGTGTAATTATTTTATTTTATTTATTTTTTCTTTATTTTTCATTCGAACGTTTTGCAAAGAGCAAAACACATGAGACAATCAAAAGACAGTCGAACAATGTTCAGATACTCGTACAAATTATCGGCGATAACAAATTAAGATGCTCTTTCATTGTCATTTTGTCATTCGTGTTAGAAATATTTTTTGTTAAACCTTTATTATTATTCTTCGTTAAATTAATTGGCATGTTATTAAACATAAAGGAAATAAAAATAATTGTATATCGAGAAAAAAAAATTACAGTATATGCATACACATATATATATATATATATATATATGTATGTATATATGTATATATTTAATTACAGAACATCAAACACAACAAAGATATCACATATTCTGATATGCTTCTCTCTTTATCTCTCTCTCTCTCTCTCTCTCTCTCTCTCTCTCTCTGTCTTTCTTTCTCCCTCTTTCTCTTTAATCAATAGTTAAACGATAAAATTTTTGCTACTATATGAAGTACCATGTATACAATTGGCAAAACAATCAAACCGAATATAAACGTTAAACAAACGTAAATGCTTAACAATTGTATCCCAAGTATCACGTATTTGATCATCATTTGACGTATGTCATTAGTATTCTTTATGTAGATCAATTTGTCCAGTATGAATCGTAGGATATAGAGAAATATCTAAAAGAGAAGAAAAGAAAAAAAGAAAAGCAAAAAAAAAAAAGGGGGGAAAAAAAAAAAAATAAGAAAAGAAAAGAAAAAAAGAAAAAAAAGCAAAATTCATTTCGTTATTTAAAATGCATAAAGTTATAAACAATTATTATTCAAAGAATATCGCATTAGTGATATGTTTATCATTACTTCGACAATTGGTGCAGTATTAACGATGATATAAAGAAGAGCAATCAATGATCGACCTGTTGCTTGACCCATGACCTTAACAAGATCCGTAAAAGCATATTCTGTACGTGGAATACCATTAGATTCTTGATAATTTGCTAAATGTTCTCTTATATTCAATAAAAGT
>NC_062211.1:1117854-1123405 GCF_912470025.1 Vespa velutina
GCGAAGATCATGAAACGATATTGAACCAAATACATCTCTGAGAAAATAATATAATATTATTATTGAACAAAATTGTATTTAATTTTAACCAGTTGCGATGTAAAGACGTGTCACGCACGTCGAGATATTTCTATTATAGGAACGTCAGCGCGACGTGTTATACACGTCGTCAGGCGAATTGTTGCAGAAAAAAAAAGAAAAAAAAAAAATATTTACATTTCGTCGTGTAAAGTTATCAATATTGATCCCAAAGAGACTGTAAAATGAAAAGTTATAGTGAACCAGCCAGTGATATTATTTGTACAAATAAAAAGAGAAGACAAGACAATGTAGAATCCTGAATGCGCCCTAAAATGATTTGCATTCAATTATTCTGGCACGTGCAACTATGAATTTCTTTGCACCGCAATTGGTTAAATGTATTAATAAATTATTTCATTGAACGTACTTGTAACCAACACGGAAGGTTTGCATAAATGTATCCGACATATCATCTTCTGTATATGCCATTAATTCTGTCAACGTTCTATATAAAGTAGGACTCCAATCTTCTAAATCAGCAAATCCTCCTTTTCTACCGAGTAATTTTCGATAAACCACCATTGGAAAACGTACATCCAATATCACGTTGTTATAAATTGCTAATCCAAGAACAACTCCTATCAATGTAAATTGTGCATCACTTTCAAATGATGTCGGATTGAACCAGGTTAATTGTGTATCTTCCTGTAGAATAATATCATAATAATATGATACATATATAAATAATATATATATATATATATATATTTTTTACAATATATACAAAAATTCAACTATTTTCTATCTAATATTACCTGAGTTGTAAACATGCCATAATCAGGATTGAAGATTTCCTCTACAACTAATTGAAAGAATTCTTTAGATACACCACCTTCATCAACACCTTGTTCACCTTCAAACTCGACAACTAATTGTTTTTTAAGATCTGACGGATTTTCCATTGCTACCATTTCTAATTCAACCAAAGCATCATCTATCAAATGATCTCTACGTACCTATGTATAGATATATCGCCAATCACTTTAGAAATAATCTTAAATGATATTAAGTTGTATCTTCTCAATGACTTACTTTTAATCTAAGATATGGATTGGTAGGTTGTCCTACGACAGTTTGTAAGAAACTCATTCTTCTTTCGTTATACATTCTTATACGATTGTCATAATATAGGCCCAATGTTTTTGTGGCTGGCGTAAGAATAAAGGCATAATTCATAAAACTAAATTTCTGAGGTTCTTCACTTTTGTAATAAGCAAAATCTTTATCCATTTCGATGGCATCGCTCAATGGTTCATTATAAAAATCGGTGAAAGATATGAATGGTTTACGAGCATCCAATGCAGAAATTCCTAATTCTTTGGCTAATGGATCCTAAATATAATTATATAATTCATTATTAAACTGTTACATTTGTTATATATAAAAAAATTCATGTATGTCATTTTTATAATACCTGTGGTATTTGTGACGTCATTTTGCATGGGCCAGATTTGTCAATTTTTGTTGTATCTCCGTCTTCGTTCAATGCTAATTCACTGCTATCTAATTCTCCAGCTAACATACTAGCGTAATAAAGAATCCTCATTACTTTTGTAGGAGCAGTGATGGTATCTGCATCCTGAACGCAATAATCACGTGAAAATGATCCACTTATTACCTAATAAATGAGATAAATGATATTAAGATAATTCTTTATTTTTTTTTTATTTATTTTTTTTTTTTTTTTTAAATCAAATGTATATCGTAATTAAAACTTATATATTATCATCGGAATACCTTCACAGTAATTAATTCTTGTAATGCTTGTAAAAGGCTAGGCAACGTAGGCTTACAATGTCTGGCCCATACACGCGCTAATTTTGCTTGAGCTAACGTTGGGAAACAGCTGACAGCTTTACAAAGCATATGTAGCGCAAGTTCAAGATATTCACTATTTCCCAACATTGGAATTTCAAATACAATTAAGAATACATTTAAGAGACTGTCCATACTATGGGAAGGTGTTTTTCCAAATACTCGTAAATGTAATTCTATGGTATCGGCTAAAGTGACTAGTGCATTCACAAGTGCTGATTCAAATGCTTCCCCTGAAAAAAAAAAGAAAAAATGAAAAATAAATAAATAAATAAATAAATAAATAAATAAATAAAACTAATCTTAGTATTTATACAAGAGTTACATATATTTTATATATATATATATATATATATATATATATATGAATGTATATATGTACATACACACATACACACATAGTATTTATAATAAAATAAAATAATAATTTTAATATACCTGGAAGAGTCCATAATGCCTTAAATGCTCTTCTAACGGCAAGTAAGTCAACGCTAGTATCGTCATCATTAGGAGGAACTGTTGGAGATGGATCACTACTATCTTCTTCTTTATCTTCACCTTGTAACGAACGAACTGCTTCCTTGTTTAAATCTGCGGGTGGCCTTAATAGATTATCCGGTGCTCTGTCAAGTAGTGCAGCCAAGGGAGAGTCATTTTTTTCAGTCTTTTGGAAACTTCGGCTTAATGCTTCTCTAGAAGAAAATACTTCTCCCAAAGTATGAATCAATAACGAATACGTTCCTTCTGATTTACATTTATTTATTATATCCAGAAGTTTGGCTTCAGTTAGATATGGTTCAGATTTCCCTGTTATAATTAAATTAATTATATTATATTACTCTCTCTTTCTCTCTATCTCGCTCTCTCTCTCCTCCTCTCTCTCTCTCTCTCTCTCTCACTCACTTTCACTCTCTCTCTTTCTCTCTCTCTCTCTCACTCTCTCTCTCTCTCTCTCTATCTATCTATCTATCTATCTCTTTTTATCTTTTTTTATTTATCAACAATGTTATTGATTTATTTATTTATTTATTCATTTTTTTTTTTTTTTTTTTTTTTTTTTTTTTTTTTTTTTTTTTTTTTTTAATCTAATTTCAATTCAACCATTTGCTTTCTTTATCAATCTAACAAGCATAGAAAACAAGCTTAACAAAATATATTTTGATAAAATATTTATTAAGAATTAAAACAGCAATTGTATTGCATAAATATAGTTGTTACAAATATAAATAAAAAGTAAAAATTAGATATAAAAAAGAAGAAAAAAAGAAAAAAGAAAAGAAAAAAAGAAAAGAAAAGAAAAGAAAAGAAAAGAAAAAAAAAACAAAACAAAACAAAATCCGTGAGATTCTTAAAATTATTTCGACAAATAACGTTTTGCATATCTTTCCTTTTCCAAATATTTCAAATATAATGTTAATATCAACAATTTAGTAACAGATTTTCGTGTATAAAAATTTCTATTGGTTCTTTTCCGAATCGCTCTTGTCTTTCTTGTCTGATGTATTTTCTTCTTTGATTTACTACGTGTTACTTGTTTATGCTGGTTTTTACATTGAATTGATCGCCTTCTCCGTCGTTTAATTTGAAAATTTGGAATGCGAATATTATGTTTACTTAATATTTGTAACAGATTATTATCTTCGTTCGTAGTTGCATTAGATGCATTGGAACAAAAACTAGAATAATTGATAAAAATTTCTTCATTACAATTGGAATATGTTTTACTTGATTTTTCTTCCAAAATAATAATATCGGAGGAAGGAAGACTATCATCATTATTTCTTTTCTCTAATTGCATTTCATAATCTTTATTAGATACGTTATCAATCTTGATAGAATTAAAATTATCTTCGGTGGTTGATGTTTGTCGATATATAGAATCAAGAAGAAAGCAAATGGCTGTTTTACACTCTGCCAATATAGTACCTTCATCCGAGCAAGTAGGATTTACATTTTTTACAGGTAGACTCTTAGCCAAAGATGCTGGACCAGGTTCCAAAGTAGTTCTAGCAACTTTACTCGGTTGAGTGCCATCGCATAACCGTGCCTCTTGTGAGAACAATTGTATGGCTTGTGCAGCAGCTTGATTTGGCGTAAGATTTGTTATCTGTTCCAATAATACAAATACAATAATTATCTAATAATTTTTATAATATAATATCATATTATATAAAATAAAAAAATATATCAAATGTTCATACTTTTCCACTGGATGCGCAGTTTTGGTTACTACATTGAGGATTACCACATCCTTCAGTAAGTTGATAAAAGTACCTTTCAATAAGCTTCTTAGCAGCTGCACGCTTCATATCGCTGCAAGGGCTATCCGCTCCTACCCTAAGTAAAACAAAACATATCTTCGTTGTTTCATTAAATTCTATAACAAGATTCCTCCTCCTCCTCCTCCTCCTCCTCCTCCCCCTCATCCTTTTTCTCTATTCTAAATTAAGCAACGATTTCAATCTTTATTATTATTATTATTATTATTATTACTATTATTATTATCATTTCAAGTGAGTACAATTGCAAAAAAAAAAAAGAAAAAAAAAAAACAAAAATAATCCTTCTTATCAACAAAATGCGAGATAATGAATTTATAGGTGAAATGTCAAACAAAAATAAAGGAGGAAGTGAAAGAAAGAAGGAAAGGAGGGAAAGAAAGAAAAGAAAAGAAAAGAAAAAATGAAAAAAAAAAATAAAAACAATAAACTGGACCTCAAGGATAACGAGCAAAGATGTGATATCGTTTCCGCAATGGACTTCTCGCTCTTGCGAGAAGGAGCGAGTCGTTGTACCAAAACAAAGCGCTAAAAATAGATAATTCCGTGGGCTTTGAAGAGGGGTTAAAGAGAGAGAGAGAGAGAGAGAGAGAGAGAGAGAGAGAGAGAGAGCCAAAGAGGGAGAGAGAGGAAGAGAGGGTAAGAAATACAGATATAGGGAAAACTAGCGTGCGCAAGAGACTACGTCATATAAAAGAAGAGATACATACGCGTGTTGAACGCAAATTTGAAGTAAAAAATAGAGAAACGAAGGTTACGCGTAAAAGAGAGATAGATAAATAGATGGTTAGAGAGAGAGAGAGAGAGAGAGAGAGAGAGAGAGAGAGAGGAAGAGAGAGAGAAAGAGAAGTGAGGGTCAAAGTAAGGAGTTAGAAGTGGAATTATTCTAGAACGATAGATGACACCTGGAAGCGTGATCTTCTCCAGGGTCCCCTTGGCCCTTGGCGCTCATAGACCGTGAATCGTCGAAATTTTGCCTCCTTTGTCGTCGATCGTGCCAAGAAATTTTGCCAGGCTCCGCCTCCTCTTATATTCTATCGAATCAACGAGACGGATCTTTTCACGCGACGCAACACAACCCAACGCAAAGCAAACCAAAGGAAAGACGTCTTTTTTAATCACTAAATTTAGGGTCGTTTATAGATATATTTGAGATCGTTGGCTATCTCGTATAATACTTTTTCACAGCTACGATTCAATTGCGTTTCAATTGTGCACTATTGCATGAATCGTGTATAACGAAGAGACGACACGACACACACACAGGCACACGCTGTATATACATACATATATATATATATCTATGTATAGATGGTATGTATGTATGTATGTATGTATATATCTATGTATATATATATATATATATACAAAACGTA
>NC_062211.1:1128605-1138605 GCF_912470025.1 Vespa velutina
TAAATTATTCGTTAATTATCGAACGAACGGAATAACAATTGAAGTATATTATTAAATAATAAAACTATATATATATATATATATATATATATATATGTGTGTGTGTGTGAGAGGAATAATTAAAGCAATTTAATAATACCCGTGATAATCGATATATAAAGTTTTATTGTTCGTTTGTAAATACGTTCGTGAATTCGTTCGTTTTATTTCTCTCTTTTCTTTTCTTTTTCTATTGTTTTCCTTTCTTTTATTTCTTTTTTCTTTTTTTTTTTTTTTTTCTTTTTTTGAGATATTTTATTAATCCGTTAAAAAACAAGTTCTTCGTTGTACCGTTCAAAATTTTCCCTTTTTTTTTTTTTTTTTTTTTTTTCTTTTCTTTTCTTTTTTTCTATTTAACGAACGCAACTCAATGGATATGAGATTTAACGTTAATTATTTACTTTCGTTATTTCATTATTATATTTCTTCGATCATATCTGTTATGAACGACGATATATCTGAGATAGAGAAAGAAAGGAGCGAGAGAGAAAAAGAGAGAGAGAGAGAGAGAGAGAGAAAGAAAGAGAAACAAGAAAAAAGAGAGAGAGAGAGAGAGAGAGAGAGAGAGATGACATACTCGTTTCTCTCTGTAGAGGGAAGAAGGGATTGTCTCGAAATTGCACACGGATTATTAAAGCTTCTCTCGAAGCTTTCGTTACAAGGACGGACGATCTGTCGACTCTGTCCTGTATTTTCTCTCTCTCTCTCTCTCTCTCTCTCTCTATCTCTCTATCTATCTATCTATCTATCTATCTCTTTTTCACAAACACATACATATACATCTATACGGAGAAAAAGAGAGAGAGAGAGACTCACTGATAGAGAGACAGAGAGGAATATATAAATGCAAGTACGTATATAAATACACACACACACACATATATATATATATATATGTGTACATACATAGGAATACATAAATACATTTGCTCATTACGAACGTTGATGTTATTGGCAGAACTCGAAAAGACATAGGGTCTTTTTGTATTTATCGTTAAGTTCATACATCCAAGGTCAGAGGTCTCTATGAGTGCACAGATAGATAGATAGATAGATAGATAGATGGTGAGATAGAGTTTGGAGAATAAGGGAATGTTGGAGAAAGACAATATAGGCGATGTAGAGAAATACATTGTGACCGAAACTATCACGTACAAAGTACATACTAACACCACCATCAGTTGTCGAAGTATATAACTACGTTATTGCGTGTCCGTGTATTTATCTAGTGTGAACTTGATAATAGGACTTCGATAATTAGTGTCTGACCTAGTAGCATTACTAAGTAGCATTAGTTAGCATAGATGACGGCAACAACAACAACAACAACAACAACAACAACAACAATAGTAACAAAAAAAACAACAGCAACAACAATGGGTACAAGGTTGATGACGACGAGGACGAGGACGATGACGATGACGACGATGACGATAACGACGATGACGACGACGAATTAGCAAATTTGAAATGAACAGAGTGTGGGAGTTGTATGAAAAGAGGGAACGGTGACGAGGGGATAGAAGGGGAGGATGTAAACAATCGATTCGTACTTAACAGAGAAAGGACGTGAAAAAGTTTTATTCGTTAGATATTTGTCGTTCTAGACGGTAGCCATTCTAATCGTTAGCTTTAAATATTTAGTAATCGTTTCGAGATCGTAGGTGGGATGATTATTTTCTAATAGTCGTAATTTCTTTTCTTGTTCTCTTTTCTTTGTATATGTGTGTATGTGTGCGCGCGCGTGTGTATATGTGTGTGTGTGTGTTGTATTTCGATCGTGCAGTTATATCATCGTAAATTATTAATATATATATATACTAATAATATAAATAATATATATATATATATATATATATATATATATATTATAATATATTATAGAAACAAAGAAGAAATAAATGGATTACGTCGATATATCGAAGGATCAAGGAATTTAGAGTCCTTAAGAGTCAATCCTTCCGTTAGAAAATTACAATATCGATGTATCGCAATTGAAAGTAAAGAAAAAGTAAAAAAAAAAAAAAAAAGAAAAAAAGAAAAGAGATCTTCAATATGCATGTAATTCGTTCGAACGATCATCGAAAGATTATCGTTCTCGTTCGTCTATCGAAGAAAATTTTTACGATGTAATATTTATGACGTTATAATTTATTTCTTTTACGACATATTAATCGTTCTATATAACGTTTCTAATGATACGTTTGTTCTTCCTTTTATTTGGAATTTTTCGCAGTCTATTTTTGCGCCTGAAGTGTAAGAAGTGTTAAGTGTCTTCGAATTGGACGTGTCCGACAAAAGCTAATAGATTGGTGCTGATCGAAAAGGATCGAAAGGTCATCGGATCGGATCGGATCGAAACGAATCGTTCCATCATCCTATGGTCATCGAAAAAAAAGGGGAACGTTTTTTCCTTCAGAATTTTCTTCGTGAATGTCCCTTCTTACGTGATCTATAATCGAATTTAAATTGGACAAGATGACGTATCATCGATTAATGTTATCTAATTACGTCGTACGGTGATTTATTTTCCTACGAGCATATACAATATATTAACGGGGATATTATATTCGGGATCATGAAGAGAAAAAGATATAACTCGAAGAGATATTTCGATATATAACTGTTAATATTGTCCTGTATGAAAATAATGGAGGAATCGTCGCCGAGGATTCGTCCTTACTTGGACTGGGACGTAAGTGATGTGTACTTAAATATTTTCTATTAAAAAAAAAAAAAAAAAAAAAAAAAAAAAAAAAAAAAGATAAAAAAAAAAAAAAAGAAATAAATAAATAAAAAGAATAAAGAGAAAGGAACACAAAAAAAAAAGATAATTTAGCTTGAGATAAGTAACGTCGATGTCGATGATCAATGAAAAATTTCATTCGATTTTTCTTTTCTTTTCTTTATCTTTTTTTTTGTTTTCTTTTTTCTTTTTTGTTTTTTTTTTTGTTTTTTTTTTTTTTTTTTTGTTAATTTTTGCTCCCAAATTATTCTCGTAGATTTTTACGTTTTGTAAATAAAAATAAAATTTGTCCTCGATAGAAATATTATTGATTTCGTGTAAAAAAATTCTTCTGTGAACAATTCTTCTATTTAAAGAAAATAAAAAATAAAAAACAAAAGAGTAAAGAAAAAGAAAAAAGAAAATAATTTAATTGAAATAATTAATGGTCGATGTCGATGATCAATGAAAAATTATATTCGACTTTTCTTTTCTTATTCGTTTTCTTTTTTGTTTTTTTTCTTTTTATTTTTTTCTAATTTTTGCTCCCAAATTATTCTCGTAGATTATTACGTTTCGTAAATAAAAATAAAATTTGTCCTCGATAGAAATATTATTGATTTCGTGTAAAAAAATTCTTCTGTGAACAATTCTTCTATTTAAAGAAAATAAAAAATAAGAACAAAAGAGAGTGAAGAAAAAGGAGGAAAAAAAAAAAAAAAAAAAAAAAAAAAAAGAAAAAAAAAATAATTTAGCTGAGACAAGTAACGTCGATGTCGATGATCAATGAAAAATTTCATTTGATTTTTCTTTTCTCTTTTTTTTTTTTTCCTTTTTCTTTTTTCTTTTTTCTTTTCGTTCGCAACATAAAGACATTGTTTAAGTTGCACGTTAAAATGAAATTTATCGTCGATAGAGATATTGATTTCGTGTAAATAATTCAAATAAAAATACGCCGATGTATATCTCATCCCTTATTCGAAAAAATATATTAAAATGTAGGATCACATTCATAATCATTGGATCGAACGTTACACATCCCTTCGAGAACCTTTATAAAACTAATTTTGAATCGAGTTATAGTAATAATGGTAGTAATAGTAGTGATAGCCGTAGTTGTAGTGGTAATAGCAGTAATGGTGTTCTATCGTTACGTGAATACGAAAGTGTTTCGCATTTAAAAGGGAATTCCTTCTTCCAAAGGGAAATCGATTTTAAACGGGTTTATCCAGAACGAAATGTTGACGAAAATTGATAGAGAGCTATCGTTTCACCGATGAAAAGTTGTTTTCTTTTTTTCCCCCCAAGAAAAAAAGAAAAACAAAAAAAAAGAAAAAAAAAAAGAAGAAGAAGAAGAAGAAGAAGAAGAAAAAAGAATTATTCGACGATGAAATTTTTCATACGAAGATAATCGAGTAACTACGGCATCGATGTATATTTTGAGATATTAAAAAATTCAAGATTAAATGAAAAAATGTTCGGTAAAAGGTTTTCTATTTTTTTTTTTTCTTCTTTCTCTCCTTTTTTTTCTTTTTTTTTTTTTTTAACTTTATACAGATTTCCACAAATGTTTTTGAATAGTGTGAAATAATTCGATCAAATTATTCGAAAATTATTATTCAGGTCAAATATATATAATATTTCCTTTTGGAAGAAAGAAAATGATTTTTGATCTAATATATAGATATATCCTACATATATATATATATATATATATATATATATATATATATATATATATATATATATATATATATATATGGTACAGGGTGTTCAAAAAGCATGGGAGCCAAACTTATACTACGTAATATTACTGAGGTCAAATGGATGATAAAAAGTTCATATAAACTTTATTGAAAGGATATATATGATATTTATATATATTTATATATAATAATATGATATTTATTTCTATTCGTCGAATTAATAATTTGTCCAACGATCATGGTTGAACTCTTTTAAATAATCTATCTTATATTTATGGGGTACACGTAAAAGAGTTGATTTATATAAAAATACGATAGAAATGCGATAGATGAATTTTTACGAATTCATTCAAAATACATTTATTATTATTTTCAACAGAATTGAAATATTTGAATAATTGAATTCGGCGATCATTAATTGGACGAATGGAAGGTCCTGCGCATTCTTGCAGGAAGATGGAACCCAGACACAACCCAGACACAACCCAGACACAACCCAGACGCAACTCAGACGCAACCCATGCATTTTGAACACATTGATATATATATATATATATGTGTATATGTATATTTGTAATATTTTTGTAGAACGAAGATAAATACTCGGTGGCGAATAGCCAAGCTCCTTTACAAGGTGGCGAGGATGATCATCCGGAGCGTGGCACCTGGACAGGGAAATTTGATTTTCTTTTATCTCTATTGGGATATAGCGTCGGTCTTGGCAACGTTTGGCGATTTCCCTATCTTTGTTATTCCAATGGTGGTGGAGCCTTCTTAATACCGTTCACGGTTATGTTGATCATCGCTGGATTGCCATTAATGTTTATGGAACTTTCCTTGGGTAAGAATAAAACAGAATAAGATAGAAAAAAAAAGAAAAAAAAAAAGAAATTGACTTTTATATTATTCAATTAAAATTATAGTCTCTAATGAAACTCTTCAAATGAATTAATAATAATAATAATAATAATAATAATAATAATAATAATAATAATAATTTCTTTTAATATTTGTTTGTTAAAAAATTGATTAAACTCGAATCACTCTGATCTATCTAGCACGTGAACTATATATATCTAATGCTATTTTCGAATATTCCAAGTGCACTTGGTATATCGATTATGTTAATTCGATGGTACTATTACATGGTAAATTATCGAGCGCGAATTTCAAGTTGGACTAGAAATAAGATAGATAGAGTAAAGTAAAGTAGAGTAGAGAATAGAAGAGAAGAGAAGTTTTTGAGAATTGTTAAGCATTCGTTGTATCGATCGACTTTTTGAACTTTTCTCGACAGGTCAGTACGCTAGTCTTGGACCAGTAGCGGCTTACAAAAGATTCTGCCCTCTACTTCGTGGCTTGGGCTATGGGATGGTACTCGTTAGCTCCGTCGTGATGCTCTATTACAATTTGATCATTGCCTGGACACTATATTATATTTTTGCCTCGGTCGTTGGTTGGTATATAAGAGAAAAAAAAAAAAAACAAAAAAAAAAACAAAAAAAAAAACAGAAATAGAAAAAACAATTTTTTGTTTGTCCTCCTCTTCAAACTATACGCCATTCTATTTTATCATTAATTAAATCATAATTAATAATAATTAAATGTGTAATTAAATGTGTGATTAAATGTGTGTGTGTGTCTTTCTTTTTTTTTTTTTTAAACAAACCCTATAGGCGCCGGCGAATTACCATGGGCTAAATGTGAGGAACCATGGAGTACCGAGGATTGTTACATGCCCGATATAGCTGAGGCCTGTTTTTCTCAGGACTGTTTTTATTACAAAAGGAGATGCTATAATACAACGCAAATGGCTTCGATAGGATTGACCATTGAGAATATTACCAATGCAATTAGGAGACCACCTGCTGAGGAATATTTCACGTAAGATGTGTAGAAAAAAAAAAAAAAAAAAAAAAAAAAAAAAAAAGAAGTAGTGCAATTAATGCAACGTATACGCCATTAACGTTCGTTACGATTCTATCCGAAATATAACGTTTAATCATTTGTTTCCTTTTTCTTTTCTTTTTCTTTTTCTTTTTCTTTTTCTTTTTTCTTTTTTTTTTTTTTTTTCTTTTTTTGTTATAGCAATCACGTTCTGGGAATGAGCAGTGGGATCGAAGAAACTGGCTCGATTCGTCCATCAATGGCGACAAGTCTTTTTCTAGCCTGGGTTATTGTATTTCTCTGTTTGAGTAAAGGCGTTCAAAGCTCGGGAAAGGTCGTTTATTTCACTGCGCTATTTCCTTACGTCGTTCTGGTAAGTATTACATCCATTCCATATATCAAGCTCAATTAAGCGATTATTAATATCGATTTTACTGTTGTAACTCGAGATATAAAGAGAGAGAGAGAGAGGGAGAGAGAGAGAGAGAGAGAGGAAAAAAAAAGAAAGAAAGAAAGAGAGAAAAAAAACACCATGTTTGCAATTTATCATTAGATCGCTCTGTTCGTACGAGGTATACTACTTCCCGGTGCGAAAGAGGGTATACTGTTCTATCTGACCCCCGATTGGAGAAGATTAATGTCAGCTAAAGTCTGGGGTGACGCGGCTGTTCAAATATTCTTCGCCCTTAGTCCAGCCTGGGGTGGATTGATAACTTTGAGCTCTTACAACAAATTCACTAACAACTGTTACAAGGACTCATTGATCGTAGCCGTCAGCAACATCGGAACATCCTTCTTCGCTGGTCTAGTCATTTTCTCTGTTATCGGCTTTCTCGCTCACGAACTTGACGTACCGGTTGCGTCTGTCGTAGATCAGGGTGCTGGTCTAGCATTTATCGTTTATCCCGAAGTAAGTTTATTTTATATATATATATATATATATATATATATATATATATATATATATATATATATATATTTCTTATTACTTTTTATATTTTTTATTTATTACGTAAATTACTGCACGTATTTTATCATGATGCTTGAGTTAACCCTCTATGGGCCGAATTTCTTTTTTTCTTTTTCTTTTTTTTTTTTGTCATAAAAAAAGCTATAATTATTTGGTAAAATATCGATAAATTTAAAAAAAAAAAAAAGAAAAGGCGCCTGAAAGTTACACGGGCTCATGGAGGGTTAAATAAAAAATTTGTATGGTGGAACACCCAAAAGTATGTCCGTTAGATATATAAATAATAACAACAACAACAACAACAACAATAATGACAATAAAGAAAAAAAAAAAAAAAAAAGAAAGAAACGAAACAAAACAATTTTATTATCAGGTAGTAGCACGTCTACCGGTTGCGCCACTCTGGTCATTGTTATTTTTCGTAATGCTATTGACCTTGGGATTGGACTCGCAATTCGCATTAATGGAGACGGTAACAACTGCGATACTTGATGGTATACCAGCATTAAGGAATTATAAATTTTGGGTAGTATTGTCGGCAGCTGTTCTCGGTTATGCCGGTGGTATTATATTCACAACGAACGTGAGTATACATTTCAAATGAATTTTCTAACCTATTAGATTATGATTATTATCAAATTGTCAGATAATCATCTCGTTGTTCATATATATATATATATATATATATATATATATATATATGTATGTATGTATTAATTATATTTCTTTAGGCTGGCATGTATTGGCTACAATTGATGGACAAATACGCAGCTAACTGGTCTGTCCTATTGATCGCCATAAGCGAATGCATTTTAGTAGCATGGATCTATGGCGCCGATCGATTTCTCGACGATGTACAACAAATGATAGGACCACGTGGTCGTCTTTGGAGATTCTTTTGGACTTGGATGTGGAAAGTTGTAACACCTGCCGCCTTATTCTTCATTTTGTTCTTCAATTGGGTCGAGTACGAACCATTGAAATACGGTTCTTACGTTTATCCCAAGTGGGCCGACGCTGTTGGCTGGGTCGTTGGTATACTGCCCGTTTTGGTGATCGTCGGTTTGGCTATTGTAAGTTTCTTTCTTTCTTCCTTTTTTTTTTTTCTTTTTTTTTTTACAAACACTTTTGCATTCCGTTTAATTGGAATTTCCATTGAAAAACGTTCAAATCCAAAACAAATTAATTTTTTTCAATGAATCTTTCGTTTCTACATTATTATTCCTGATTGCGCATATGACGGAGCGTAAGACACCAACCTTAAGTGCTCGATTAAAACAAACTTTGGCGTTGCATGAATTCAGAAATTTTTTTTTTTTTTAAATGCGTTTTCAAACCTACTGATTATTATTTCCGTGACTTCAAAGATTATTCTTTGCATTATTGCAGTATTTTTTTTTCCTTTTGTTTTTTTCTTCTTTTTTTTTTTTTTTTTTTTTGGAGTCTAAATTATTCATGACAGTCGTTCGACGTATCTGGATAGCGCAAAAAACTCCATGAGTGTACAATTTGAAATTATTTTGAGATGTGCACGACTTGAAATTAGTTTAAAATGTACATAACTAGGATCGATTAATTATATAGTAATCAATTTTTTTTTTTTAAAAAGAGAAGAAAAAAAAACCAAAACAAAAGAAAAAAGGAGAAATAAATAATCAAAGCCAATCTCTCGTATCGTAATATCTCGTGCGTTCAAATCGTATATGATCGTTTATTTTTTTCTTTCGTAGAGTCAATTGAGGAATACTCGTCGACGACCTACCTACGACGACGATGACGACGAGGATGACGATCTCGATGCAAGAGCTACCAATAAAAGGGGCGGAAAGACGAAACAAAACAAGAATAAGAACAGAAAAGTCTGGTATCGTGCAAGAATGTTGCTACAGCCGACTTCAGATTGGGGTCCTGCTACGCGTAACGCTACGTTAACGCCATCGAGGACGCTTACTCATACACCGTCACCGGGTAATCAAATATTTCATATTATATATTATCAATAATCAAATCCTGTCGCACTGTTATGCGGACAATGCAATTAAATCATTTTTCTTTTTCTTTCTTTTTTTTTTTTTTTTTTTTTTTTTTTTTTTTTTTTTTTTACGTTAAGGCCATTTAATTCCATACGAATGAAATTCACATGATCGCGAGTATTAATCATATTTATTATTAATTCGTTAAATTATTGAAACAATTTGTCAAACGTTCGATTTTTTTTTCGATCTCGATCATTTATTTAGGGCCCCCAGGTGGTTACGATTCCGTACGAGATACAATAGTCTTGGTGAACGGCCAACCAATGATGGTACAGCCATCATCCGGTGGTACTAGTACCACCCAAAAACTTCCCGGGCCTTCGATACTCAAGAATTCAAGCAAAACCGACCTGATAACTTCGCAACAGGTCTGACACGACGTTCATTTTATCCTCGAGGACGAATCCATCCGGGATTCTATCGCCATTAACACTACTAGCCAGTAATAATATGTAACAATTGTGGATTGCGCGCTTATACGAGAAGCTACGAAGGAGAAAAATTAAAAAAAAAAAAAAAAAAAAAAAAAAAAAAAAAAGACAAAAAAAAACAAAAAAAAAATAAAAAAAAAATAAATAAATAAATAAATAAATAAATAAATAAATAGATAAATAAATAAATAAATAAACAAATAAAA
>NC_062211.1:1153605-1191105 GCF_912470025.1 Vespa velutina
TACGTAAGAAATATATTGAATTAATAGGTTAGTGTTAAATTCTGTTAAACATATATCACAATGTGTATATCTATCAATGATATGACACTCGGAGGTCATTAAAATATCCAATCGATAGAGTATTGACACATTTGATAGATCGAATTACTTCGCCCGGTTTTTCCCGCCAATTTTATTATTAATTCTATATACGTATATATGTATGTATGTGCTCGTAATATACGATGATAACCTTGTTGGCCTTTAAAATACGTAGTTTTCGTAGAAATAATTATAAATAAAATGTAATTATTTTCGTTAGATAGACATGTATCAACATCTCTGTTTTTTTTTGTCTTCCTTATAATTATTTAATTATTGGTTTTATATTTGTTCGAAATGAATTTTTCTTTTTTCTTTCTTCTTCTTCTTTTTTTTTTTACGTGTCTTGTTCATAAGAAACAAAATTGCATTTCTTCAACGAATTATATATATATATATATATAAAATTTAGTTAATAAATTTTTTTGGATGAATTTTTCTATTTTATTTCAATGTTACACTCATCACAACAATCAAAAAGAAAAAAAAAATACTATACCAGTATTTTGATAATAATTCTTCTTGTAAATCACTGAATAACGTAGGAACGTAATAATGAGATCTATGCCGAGAGTACATATCGAAATATTCGAAAAATATTCAAGTGACTAAATATAATTAAAAATATAATCTGTAAAAATCCAAATGAGATCGAACTGTCCTTCCCAAGTCTAAATGCTAATTAATGATATAGATAAGATTCAGACATATCGTGGAGTGCAGCACGTACGAGAGATAAAGAGACATCAAAGATTTTCTCAAGTATCTCTAATCGTTTTCTTTTTCATTTTATTTTATCAATTAGTAAAACAATTTATTATTTAACTATAAATCATTATCGAACATTCATTCTTAATCATCAATTGTCATTATATTAATTACAAATATTTGATTTAGAATCGATAATAAATTAATCATTATTTTTACAATAGATAACCATAAATATATAAATATATAAATAAATAAATATATATGAATATTATATATATATATATATATATATATATACATATATATATAAATAATTATAAGTATATACAAATTTATATACGTATACATATATATTATTAATAATGATCTTTTGACGATATAAAAATATCTTGGGACAAATAGTATGTAATCTTATAATTCATTCGTATTAACTATTACTCGTGATGAAAACATGGACAAGAGCACACAAGGGATTTACATAGAGTTATGCGCACACAGCAGCGTGTGGCGCGCGTGTAATTAAAATTACTCACTGTGTGAATACCCGGCGATTAGGCCAATAGCATGTGCCCTCTTTCTCTCTCTCTCTCTCTTTCTCTCTCTCTCTCTCTCTCTCTCTCTCTCTCTCTTTCTCTCGCTCTCTCTCGCTCTCTCTCTTTATCCCTCTTTCCCTGTATGGATTACACGCAATGATAACCTACAAAGGCTAGTTTTTTTTCTCTCTTTCTCTATTTTTTTCCCTCTTTTTTTTTCCCCCTTAACTCTTCGCCCACATAGAAAACGTAACGCTGTAATTAGTTCATTTCTATCCTACGCGCGAAATAAAAGTACCGAACATGACGTTCGTTAACCTTTATGTCATGGAATTGTTATTTTTATTTCTCGCGTGGGATAGAAAAATAGAGAGAGAAAGAGAGAAAGAGAGAGAGAGAGAGAGAGAGAGAAATATCACAATAACCATAAATCTCATTGATCTTTCTTAGATTACAATCGTTGAAAATAAATAATCCTTGTTTTCGCAAACAAATTTATAATATTATTTTACAATGAAAATTTCTTTCATCTCATATTTGTAAATAGATTGAGATTTATGTTATTAAAAAGTAAAAAAAGAAACGAAAAAAAAAAATAAAGAATATAAAAGAAAGTAAAAAAGAAAAAGAAAAATAAAAAAAAAAAAAATAAAAAAAAAAAAGATATATAATCCGTAATATTGTTAAAAAGAAATGATTTTTAAGACATCATGTATTACACAGAAAATTCATATTCGATATTTAGAGAGATTCGACGAAAATATTAATTCTTTTCTCTTTTTTCTCTTCGTAACTATAATCAAAATTCGATTAATTCCACATAAAGAATAATAACAGTACTATTATATATATATATATATCATGTATTATTATCAGCACGTTATTATCAGTAGTATTATCAAACTAACATTAAGAATTTTATGATTCGATAAATAAAAAAAAAAAGAAAAATATCCATCGAAAACATACATATACGTGAAATATAATTAATACACATAACCTTAAATTTTATTTTTAATTCCTTTTTTATTTATTTATGTATCTATTTATTTATTTATTTATTTATTTATCCAATCGAGTTATGCATACGACGGTATTATACGGAAGCACGCATGGTCAGAGCTCATATGTATGCATACGCATGCAGATATTGGCCTCGACTTGTACATTGGAATGTTTTTCAATGAGAATGCCATACTATACTTTGATTATTCAAATAAAGATCCGATAATAAAGTTAATAATATCAACATGCTTTTGCATATTAAAATTCATTCTGTCAAAATTATGTGTATTAAAAATCAAATAAATTAGAGGGGAAAAAAATCAAATAAATTGACATTTATTTTCTTAGATATATATATTATAGATCAGATGTATTATAAACTCAATTTTACATTACGCATTTTTTATTTTACATAAATAAAATTATACTAATATCGAGATATTAATTTATGAATGGATGTATATTCATTATGTATATTTATTAACTGTTTTTTTTAAATTTGAAATTTCCAATTTCCAGCCTCATAATATTTCTAATTTTAAATTATTTCATTTCTATTCTTATTATTCTCCAAATGAAATATAAGAAGAATGATATAAAATATCGTTTTGGTGACACCCTGGTATATCATTAGGTATTTCTCAATGTATTATGTGTGTATATATATATATATATATATATATATATATTCTATATTTTTAGATAGAAATTTGTATATCATATTTAAAACTTCTTTTCGATTGTTTATTAAAATATTTATATTTGTTGCGCCTTGATATATGCAATACTCCATACGTTGTCGATAATATTGCTTGCGAGTACCATCTCTTGGTAAAAAAGAAGAACTTTTTTTATCACTGATGATATGCAACACGCTTTACACGCAACCACGTTAAATGATACGTATAAGTAAAGACAGATAAGAAGGAAGAGTTTGGAATAAATTTTTTTATTGATTTTTTTAATTCAAATATAAACTGAAACAATATTTTAATTATTATTAAATACGTTAACGCATTAAAACGCACAGCCATTAGCTCTGATATTTTCATTCAATGTTAAATTTGAATGCAAATATTAATGATTGCCCAGGTCTCACCACGAGGAGGTTGCTGTACGTATGGAGACCCAACGGGCTAAAGAAAAAATGAAACTAAAAAGGAAAGGAAATAAAAGGAAAATAAATTTAAAAAAGAAAAAAAAAAAATTAAATGAAAGAAAAGCAAACTCAAAGAAATTAAATTAAAATAAAACAAAATCCAAATATAAAACAAATATAAAGAAGCAAAATAAAATGTATAGAAAGGAAAAGGAGGAAAAAAAAGAATTTAGAAAAAAGAAAAGTATAGAAAAGAGAAAGAAAAATGCCTATCCTACCCGGGACATAGCTAATGCAATAAAATTTACGCACACATATACAAATATACCTCACGTATAATAATCTATTAGTATTATTTTGAAGTAATATTATACATTTGATTAAACCTATAATTGATAATCTGAAATAAAATAAAAATAATAATAAAAACATGTGATAACATAAATACATATAAGAAAACAAATCAATCATTATTAAAGAAAAAATTTGTAAATCAATATTTTTTTTGTAATTGTTTTGTCATATCTAATATTAATTTATTAGATTTGTAATTGTATTATATTCGATTAAATCTATACCTGAAATTAAAAGAAAGATAATACTATGTTTACATAAATACACATATGTATTGAACAAATTAAGACAGAAGAAAAAGTTTTATTGAAATGATCAATATTGTTTCAATAATTGTTTTATCAAATCAAGCATTAATTCATTAAATATACACTTAAATTGTATATATTTAAATCTATATCTGAAATTAAAGAAAATCACATGTTTACATAAATCCATATGTCAATAAAAAGTGGGACATTAGTAAAAAGAGAAAATAATTAAATAATGTTTAAAGTATTAGTAATGTTTGTATCAATATTAACATTAATTCATTAAATTAATTTTTAAATTATGTTTAATTATGTAAACCTATACCTGAAATATAAAGAACACATGTTTTCATAGATGCATATATATGATATTAATAAAATTTAAGTACATATATTTTTAAAATTATTTATGTTGTCCTATTAAATGTCTTTTTTTTTTAATCTAACATCAATTCATTAGATTTATATCTTAATTATATTTTATTAAATCTATACCTGTAATTAATAAAATATATAATAATATAAATATTTATAAATGCTTAAAAAAAACATAAGGCATTACTAAACCGACAAAATTTTTAAATGATCTTAATAATTTTAATAACCTTTTTGTTAATATTAACATTAATTCATTAAATTAATTCTTAAATTATGTTTAATTATGTAAACCTATACCTGAAATATAAACACATGTTTTCATAGATGCATATATATGATATTAATAAAATTTAATTACATATATTTAAAAAATTATTTATGTTGTCTCCTGTTAAATGTCTTTTTTTTTTTAATCTAACAACAATTCATTAGATTTATATCTTAATTATATTTTATTAAATCTATACCTGTAATTAATAAAATGTATAATAATATAAATATTTATAAATGCTTAAAAAAAACATAAGGCATTACTAAACAGACAAAATTTTTAAATGATCTTAATAATTTTAATAACCTTTTTGTTAATATTAACATTAATTTGTTAGATTGATTCTTAAATTATGTTTAATTATATATAAACCTATACCTGAAATAAAAACAAACATGTTTACATAAATGTGTATATAATTTTAATATAATTTAAGTACATATATTTTTGAAATTATTGATGTTGTCCTGTTAAATGTCTTTTTTTTTTAATCTAACATCAATTCATTAGATTTATATCTTAATTATATTTCATTAAATCTATACCTGTAATTAAAAAAATATATAATAACATAAATATTTATAAATGCTTAAAAAAAACATAAGGCATTACTAAACAGACAAAATTTTTAAATGATCTTAATAATTTTAATAACCTTTTTGTTAATATTAACATTAATTTGTTAGATTGATTCTTAAATTATGTTTAATTATATATAAACCTATACCTGAAATAAAAACAAACATGTTTACATAAATGTGTATATAATTTTAATATAATTTAAGTACATATATTTTTGAAATTATTGATGTTGTCCTGTTAAATGTCTTTTTTTTTTAATCTAACATCAATTCATTAGATTTATATCTTAATTATATTTCATTAAATCTATACCTGTAATTAAAAAAATATATAATAACATAAATATTTATAAATGCTTAAAAAAAACATAAGACATTACTAAAGAGACAAAATTTTTAAATGATATTAATAGTTTTAATATTAAACATATATTTAATAATAAACATATATTTTTTAAATTATTTATGTTTTTCTATTAAGTGTCTTTTTTTTTTTAATTTATTTTCAATTCACTAAAATTCATTATATCTCATTAAATCTATACCTGAAATTAAAAGAACACAATTTTTTACATAAATCCAGTGAATGAATAAAATTTAGATACAAGAAATTTTTCAAATCTATATATCCCTGTTAAATATATATTTAATTTTTTAATTTAACATTAATCAATTAGATTAGTATTTTAATTATATTTTATTATACTCATAACTGAAATCAAATGAATATATATAGTAACATATATAGTAACATATATATAGCAACATAAATCCATATAAATATCAGAAAAAAAGTGAAGCATTAGTAAAGAGGAAAATATTTTTATCTAAGTAATAAATTTTCTTCAGTTCTATAGTTCTTTTTGTTTTTTGTTTAATCTAACATAAATCCATTAGATTGAAATTTGAATTCATTTTGTTAAACTTACACCTGAAATACAAATAATTCTATTTAATAATAAATTACATATATTAATTAAAAAGAACGTGTAAAGCATTAAATAGAGAAGAATTCTTTGAATTAATCAGTTTTGTTTTCTGTAACATTTTTTTTTCAATTAGATAAAAATGCATAAGATTTAAACTTGTATTATATTTCAATAAACCTAACACCTGAAACTCAAACAATTTTTCCATTAATAAAAATATATAAATTATTAAAAAAAAAAAAGTAAAGCATTAGAATAGAGAAAAATCGTTTCAAATGATCTGTTTCCATTTTTCTATCTTTTCTTTCCAATTTTAATCCATAATCCTCCATAAGATTTGAATTTTTGTGTATATATATATGGATTATATATTTTGTTTAACTTGAGATCCAAATGGCAGATATTTCTTTAAATGAATATATCAATTTCAGTTTTTAATGAAGTTTCAGTTTGTAGTATTGAAATAAAAACTAGAAATTCTTAACAAGACTCAATTAATATTTTAAACATTTTCACTTCAGATTATAAAATATCCTATTTAATCTTTTCCTAAAACAAAACAAAAAAGATAATGTAATTATATAATATAATTCATGAAGAAATTTAGAATAAAAATATTTAATGTTTGTCGATACTACTGATCAGTCAATGCATAAAAAGATGAAGCAAAATTTTATGAGACATATGCTAATTGTGAAAGAGTTTTAAAGACAAGAAAATTAATAATATTATGAATAATCATCTTGTCGAACGCAAAAAAAGAAGAAAAAAAAAAAAGGAACTGTCAGTTTGACAGTTGTATCATTGCCTCAGAGAGTAGCCTCGCACAGGTTCACCTGCAACAGAAGAAACACCATATAAGTAAATCACATCGTTAATATTTAAATAGGTCCCAAAATTTAGTACCAAAATATAGTACCATATATATCTGTAAATAATACCAATATGCAATATTCAATGTATCTCATGCGTACTAAATGAAATTTCAAATTAATTACATAAAATAATGAATAAATATAAAAATATATTGCATATCAGTAGTGCAAAAAAAAAAATAAAAAAGAAAGGAAAAAGAACAATTATGTTAATAACACGTTCACGAAACTCTTTGTTTCGTGAAAAGAGAAAAAGAAAAATTTCGACGGGCACAGTAACGAGATGACAAAATGACGACAATAGTCATTCGTTTAAAAATGACTTGTCGTCATTTTCTATTTTTCTTCTTCTTTAATGAAATCTGAAACAGAAAAAGAAATAATATTAATCCCAGAGCGAGCGATTTGACCGCGCGCGTTCCCGCTCCGGGGCCCTACCTACTTAACAATTAAATCATTCACACAGCTGAAGTATGCTACCTACCTACCTAACCCTATATTTAAAAAAATTTGGCAAAATCAATCTCACCAACACAATCACTCCACGATTCTCAAACGAATCCGCTCGGGTGCGAAAAATAATCCTAAACCTAGGGAGATATGCCCCGGGGCACCTCCGTCACCCGTAGCTTAGTACATCCCTCATATCTCTCATACTTAATACGTACCAAAAATTTTTCACTGAAATCGACAATCAAGATTAGCGTTTGATGAATTTAAAAAAGGGGATCTATAATTATTCATATTATTTCAATATTAATCCTATTAATTTCTATGAATTTTATTAAGCGTTCTTGTTTAAATATTTATCAATAAAAATTTCTCATCTTGGACTTTATAAAAATGAATTGATATGATTGGAATTAATATAATATTAATATTTTTGTTTATATAAATATATGCACAAATTCCACATTAAATATTATATATATATATACACACACACACACACACACACATTGTGGAATTTATGCTGTATACGCTAATTACTTGACAGTCGCTGAAAATTGATTGTTAATTAAACAAATAAACATTTACAAAATTTCAACCTTTATTCATGCGAGTAGCACCTGGGCACTCGGATAAATTCAGGCGTGCATGCAATACATAATAAAATATACGAGAAAGCTTCTTTGTACCTGAAAACCCTGAGCTAATTGTGGATTAATTATTATTAAATTAATGTTCATATATGAAAATTAGTATATCTCTCAATTTTAGCAAGTATAAAAAAAAAAAAACTAAATAAAAATATAAAATACTTTTATTATTTTTCACAATTATAATGGTAAGAAAAAAAGAAATAAGTAAATTATCTAAATTTTATCAAAGCAGATATATTTAAATAAGTACATGTGAAAAAATATAATAAATTAATATCAAATTTTACTTGGAATTTCATAAGAATGAAAAATGTATGTATATATTATAGAGATAAAATACAATTATATATTTGAATTTCAAAAGTAATTGGTGGAGTAATTCAAAGATCAGAACTTTTTTATTCAAGCGTAGGATAAATAGGATTGAGATTTTGGAAAGTCATTAAATAAAATATAAAAAGGAATAAAATCGCTTGAACAAAAAATTACTTCTGTGTTCTTTGAGATACACACTTTCTTGTCCCCATGCATTCATTTAATGGCATATGTTTTGAAATAAATAAATAAATAAATAAATAAATAAATAAATAAATAAATAAATAAAAGAAAATAAAAGAATGAATAAATAAAACTTTTTTTTTCTCTTGCTAGTGGACAAGATAAAGTTTAACCTGAGCTAAATTGTTCAAACAAAGATTTAACGTCACCGTTACTGTTGCCCGTCAATACGACTGAGATAACCCGTGCCGATTCGGACCTTTCATCCTTCGACATGATGGGTATACCCAGAAGGACTTAAATAGGTACTCACGTGCCTTCTTATATACTTGCAGATACTTTTTCGTTGATTAAAGGGACGTGTTGTTTCCTATTTCCATGACCCTCAGCCTAAAAAATAGAAATCGTGTGTGTTAGTCCACTATTACTGTCACAATTATAATCATTTAATATATATATATATATATATATTATGTATATATATGTATATATATTATATATGTATTCACTTACATATGTAGATCGGCTCCCATGCTCACACGATGTATTGAAGATTAATCCTTATTGGCCACTAACTTTTTCACTGACTCTAAATAACGCGAATTTTCGATAAAATTATACTTTACGATTCACAATTTATTCATTGTGAGACGCGACCGTTACAATCACGTGATTGTAAAATAATAATTTCGATGTAAACACACTGACTCTACTTTGTGCACGCGCGCGGATAAAACAATGCTGAAATTATATTATTAAATCAAAAGAAACGATGTTATGCGTTCGACAAGGACGTATCTACAATTGAATGTGAGTATAACATTATTGTTAACAAGTTGAAAAAGAAAAAAAAAAAAAAAAAAAAAAGAAAAGAAAAAAGAAAAAAGAATAAAAAAAGAAAACAAAAAATTAAAATAAAAAAAAAAAAAAGAAAAGAAAAAAGAAAAAAGAATAAAAAAAGAAAACAAAAAATTAAAATAAAAAAAAAAAAAGAAAAGAAAAATAATAAAAAGAACAATGATAACTCTTTCACAAATTAGATTAAAAGTTCTCATAAAATATGCATATAATTCTTTCTGCAACCTCAATGATTATTCATAATTCTTAACGTCAACGTGTTGCGTTCAATCTGGAAAAAAAAGGGAAGATAAAAACAACTTTATTATAAATATTATATTCATACAAATGAAATGTAAAAATATTTATAAGGTATATAAAGAACGAACAAAATTGATGAAACAAAACTTAATACTTGAAAATATAATCAGTTTTATTTTAAACCATTTTTTTATCTTACCTTCTGCTGTCCGAGGATGATAACGACAGATTAAAAATACATCATAAATCACATCCAAGATTAGGATGAATGGTACAATAATAATTATTTTTATCTTTACATTTATTTCCTTGCTGTTCTTGTACTTCCAAGTTTATGCGTATATTATAAACAGTTCAATTTTTTCATCCATTTATGAATAGTAAAATGGTTTATTAATGAGTAGTTAAGTGATCCATTATTTACATATATAACCTGTAAAATTGCATAAACAATTAATAAACATACAAACCAATAACTTAATCGCTTTTTATCTTTTTCAGCGAGTTTGTTAATCTTTTAGAACTTTATTAAGTAATATTTCTAGTAACACACAAAGTATATTTATTTTCTTCCATTTATTTAAAAATATTATATTTGAACAAATTATCATTTTAATAAATTATTCGTTAAAAAAAAATAAATAAATAAATAAATAAATAAAAGAAAGAAAGAAATAAAAAAAGAATTAATCCAGCACAAGTATTATTTTGCATATTATTGCATTTTAAATCTTTAGATATTCTATTCTTTGTATCGTGCATATATATATATATATATAAAATTGCTTGAACATCATATGTATATATATATATATATATATATATATATATATATATATAAATATGTATGTATATTATGTCGGAAACTATGAAACGGGCGTTTTTGTTTAGTTACTTATCTTCATTCAACGCCCGTTTCATAGTTTCCAACCTAAAATATATATATATATTATAAGTTCCATATAAAAAAAATCAATCATTATTATTCAATAATAAAAAAATACAATTGTATTCAACAAAATGAGAATATATCGTGAAAAAAAATAAAACGTCCATACTAAAAGCCATTTTGAAGATTACACCAACGACTACTGCGCAGTAAACTGCGCAATGTATTAACGGTTTCGTTTGTGACGTCATTATATGTAAGAAAAAAAATAAGAAAATTCATAAAAAAAAAAAAAGCAAAGGAATATGATAAAAATTCTTCTTACCTTCGATCAAAAGTTTCGTAGACATTCGTTATGATTTCTTAAAGAAAGGCTCAAATATTGGTAGAGGCTGCTTTTTTTCTTTTTTTTTTTTTTCTCCTTTTTTTTTCATATGCGTCAATACAAGTTGTACCAATGAAACGAGTCGACAATTATCTAATTAAAAAGAGAAAAAAGAAAAATAATGTTATAATATTTATATAGAAATATATATTTATAAGAAAAAGAAAAAATTTTGTATTTCAATAAAAATTCATCATTCATTTTTTTATTATATGCAATTATTTATATGTAATTTTTACATGCAAATTTTTATAACCATTTTTTATATAAAATAAAACTATATATATATATATATATATATATATATATATATATATATATATATACTTCGATACATTATACTTCGATAGAAATTTTTTCTTTTTTAGATATAATTAACATTTTCACATTCTCAAACGTGATCTTCAAACGCAATTATTATTGATATAAATAACATTATAATTTTATTAATTATTATTTTATTATTTAAAATATTTCGGAATAATATTCAGAAATAATTTGGAAATAATAAGAAATAAAAATAATAATGAAATATAAGAATAAAAAGTAATAATATATAAAAAAAGAAATAAATATATATAAAAGAAGTAAATATATAAAAAAAATAATATATATATAAAAGAAATAAAAAGTAATAATATATATGTTAAAGCGATCAAAAGGTATTGAAATAATTAATTATTCGTTGCAAAATTAACTTACCATTAACAACGATCGATACCCAACGACGATCAGAAGAAGAATGTTCGATTCTCGATCCTCCTTCGCCACCTTCTCCACCTCCCCCAACCCCTTCCACAACGGTCAAAATTCTAAGTAAGCAATAATTTTCGCGATGGTGTGATATTTCAATAGCCAATACGCTCGCGCGATAGATTAATAATAGGCATCACGAAAAATATCAGCCAATCCCATTGTTCCTTATTAAATATAGACCAATCAATTTTATTCAAAGAAATTGTAACGTTATTCTTATAAAGAACGACAATAGCCAATAGGATTGACTTTTGCTCTGCTATATGGAATTCTGGGTAAATTCTTGCTAATTTTTAAATTTTTACGTTTTACTTTCGGTCGTTACTTTCGGCCGTTATAATATATACATATATACATATATATATATGTATATGTATATATGTATGTATATATAGCTAATGTGAAAAGAAAAGAGAGGATAATTAGGATGACTAGGAAAGAAAATAACGGAAATTTCTTCTTTTTTTTTTTCGACAGGTATCCAATTACATTTTTTTTTCTTCTCGGTACTACGCATAAAATAATGATAATAAAGAAATCGTGTTCTTCTTTCAGGCATCGTTATAAAGATGTCGAAAAAAAATAAAATGAATAAAATAAAAATAAAAAATACAAATGTTTTTTATAAAAATATTAAAAATACAAAATGTTCTCCTTTTATAGGTTAACGTTTCTATCGAAAATGATCTCTTTTTAGAATGTGAGAGAAAGAGAGAGAGAGAGAGAGAGAGAGAGAAAGAAAGAAAGAGAGATACAAATACGAAAGCATAATCTCAATTTCTATTTTTTCTTTTCTTTTTTTTTTTTAAGAAGTACATCGATCGATCTCTATCAATTTTTTTCCCATATATAGATATAAAATTTGAATTATCGATTCTACTTTTCGATCGTTACATTTCACAGAAGTCACATAAAAAATGTTTTCTTTTGTCTCATGAAGAATGAAAAGTACCGAAAGAGTATCAAAAGTGCCGAAGGATTTACAATAGCCTCGTATTCTCTTTTTGTCCTTAAAAAGCTTTTATTACTACCCAAGAAAATTCAATAGTGATTGTTAAACCATCGATAGATAGATAGATATACGAGTTAAAAAATATTCATGTATTTACTTTCAGTTTGCAAAGAAATTTTTGTTTGTAAAGAATTCTCAATAATTTTGATGATGACAAGGATTCCCATTCGAAAGATATTCTTTCATTTTCTTTTTTCCACCTGAAATTATTCTTTCAGATCTATTAAAAAAAAAAAAAAACATTGTAATTTTCTACATGGTGAAATCATGTCGGGTGAAAATAAATTATTTTTACGGATGAATATTTTCACACGAGGAAAAGTACGTTTAAAAAATCTGAAAAGATAATCTCGTGTAAAAAGCCAAAAAAAGTAATAAAAAAAAAAAAAAAAAAAAAAAAAGAAAAGAAAAAAAGAGAAAGAAAAAAAATTTTTATAATAAATATTTATTCAATAATTTTTCAATATAAATTTTAAAATCGAAATATATATCATCTATTTCGTTACTTTATTTTCAAATTATATATTTTCATATGTAATTATGTAGTATAATATATATTTTTTTAGTAGTAGTTTTGACTTACGTTGTAAAAAAAGACGTTACATAAGTACGTGTGACGACGAATTAGTGTGCGTAAGTAAGAACCCATTTGAATTAGCAAATAAGAAAATATGTATCTAATTTCACTATTAACGATTAATAAAATTTCTAATGGTTCTTTTTTCTTTCTTCCTTTTTTTTTTTTTTTTTTTTTTTTTATCATGCGATATATATGCACCGCTTTTCGTTCATTTCAATGCAACCAATCAACACTCTTTTGAATTTGTGTGTAATAGTAAAAATCCAAATAAATGTTTATCAATCGACATCGTAAACGAGTTGTTATAATGTTGAGAATAAAAGATATTCGCTTTGTTTGAAAAATAATTTTCATCCATATATATATCGACATTTTTCCTAGCAACTTTTTCTTTTGTCGTGTTTTTCAATCTATATTTCTATAAATATCGAATTTTAATGATCAATTTTTATAGTTTCGAGCAACGAAGTATCCATTTAATTAGTTCTTAAATTCGTACGTCGTAATTTTAACGATTCGATATTTTCATATAATAGATCGAAAAATTAGAAAATTTTTCTTGGAAGCCATTGAACAGTTAGTGTTCTTCTGCGCATGCGCGAGTTTAGTCTCTATGCTGCCGGTGATTCCATCATTTTTCATTATTTCGTGGTACCGGTTGCATCGGAGCTTCGTCGTCTCGTTAATTACAGGTAATTAGTAGATATTTTTCTAACGTAAATCCTTGATTTATATATCAATCGATCGATAAAAATGCGATTTTCATGTTGTGTTAATATTTTTTACAAGTCGTGATTAAAATATCATTTAAAAGATTGATATCTAAATATTTGTAAAAATAAAACCGATGTTTCAGCGGCCCCTTTCAAAACGCTTATTTATTTCGAATTTCTTTCATATATTTTCGCGTCTTTTAATGATATTCTAATTAATAATATTTCATTAATTAGTCGCGTTCATTTGAATTTCACCTTATATACGGTTTTCATATTATATATATATATATATATATATATATATATATATATATATATACACATACATGTATGTACACACACATATATATACATACACACATACGTATATGTACACATATATATGTATATATATCCTTCTTACAGACACATACAAATATTGATAAGTCTTGTAAAATTAATTTTACAGACGCAATTAATTTTATTTTCTGTTAATGTCGATATATTTTTATAAAAAATAACCTACAAATCAAAAAATAAATACGCAATACGACCGAAATAATATTAACATAATATATATATATATATATTATTATATATTGAATCTATAGACACATTTACAAATTATATATATATATAGATAGACTTATCATATATACACAATCAATAATACAATTTGAATCTTATTTTATATTAATAAATTTTTCAATTTTGTTTGTTTATTATTCCAACTCTTGTTATGAATTCAACTACATTCTGAGGACTTGAAGACCTTTAATAGCAACAATCATGTAAGTACTTTCTTCTATTTTTCATATACAAGTATATACAAATAAATTTATCATTAAAAAATTATTATTGTATGTCGATTGATATTAATTCTAATTAATTATATATTGAATATACACACACACACACATATATATATATATATATTTTTAATTATTAATTACTATTAAGTATTTATTTATTTTATAATGTATTCAATTTTATTATTTAATTAAGTTTTTATGTATTATTTTATATATATGTATATATATAATAGAAATCGTGTTTCTTTTTTTTTTTTAAATATAAAAATATTAACCATATAATTTGTGAAATAAAATCACGTGATAGTATCCACGTGTTAATAGAAAGTTGGGTACTGTTAATGCCTTTGTTTTCTACTAGGTTGTCGTGGTAACTCGAACGATCAGCAAGCTGCAAGGACAAACACATGAGACTCCCTGAGCATGTCACGTAGTATACATTTTTACAACATATATGCATCACGTATTTCTCTCAAATTCAATAAAAATAATACTATATTGACATTCGAGTAATGTAATAATAAATTGTTGATATTATTAGAAGGATTGAGATCAAGAAAATGGTGGTGATCGATAGACGTGGATCGTTCATAGTGTCGACAGCTGGTTATTTCTTCGGTGTACCTGTTCAAGAGGATAAAAAATGGTCCTCGCCAGCTTTAGACAAATTTTTTAATCATTCTACGTGTAGAACTCTTTGTGCTCAACCAATTCAACCCGAGAATGATGAAATCCCTTTGAAACTCAGCAATGAATTAATTGCTGGAAAGAATACGTTGGTTTTTTTCAAGGTAATTATTATACGCAAACGTACGTCTTTTTTTCTTTCTTTTTTTTTTTTTTTTATATAATCAATCAAAAAATGAAATAAAATCTTTTCAATCTTTCGTTCATTATTAGCTGTCGGCGTCGATCGTTACGGAAGAAAATTTTCATGATTTGGTACAAGTGACTTCGATAGGAGCTGGCGAAGGTTCTGCCCTTATCGAAGTACTACGACAAGTTTGGGCTCCTACTCTTAAATCATCCGGATTCAATCCGGCTTTTTTGAAAAAATTAGAAGAGGATCTTCTCGGTCCACGTCCATCTACGTCCATTAACGAGGAGGAAGCATTTTGGATAAAACGAAGCAATGAGGCGACTCGATCCAGAGATAAAACTTCTTTCGATGAGGCTGCAAAAATATTGAACGACATTAGAAACGAACTTGATAATGCGGCTGTTTCGAGGTTTGATTTCATTTATTTATTTATTTTTATATTTTGAAAGAATTTTAAAAAAGAATAGTTTAAAAAAAAAAATGTTATATAAGTTGCGCCTTAAGATAGGCAAATATTTCGTTGTCCATCGTCGATAATGTCGCTTGCGAGAGTTATCCATTAGTACGAAACTTTTTTAACCCTTGATGATATGCAACATGTCATGCACCTGTGTACTGTGGTATTATTTACCCATCTGAATTGAAAAGAAAGTTTCTTATTGATAGATGGCGCTCGCAAGCGACATTATCGACACTGTTTGAAGTATTGCATATTTTCAGGCTTAATATAAAACATACAAATGATTATTAAAAATCAATGAATAAATACAATTAATAATGAATAATCATAAGTCAATTATAATAAGCAAGGATTACATAGATTCATATAATCAAAAATTTCAATTTTTCTCTGATCAAAAATTGTTATGTATTAATTAAAATGTTATTTACAATACAGAGATGGTTTTATCGGTCTAGAGGAATCGCTCGAAGCGATTTCTGGTTTTGTCGATGATGTTTGGAAATTAGGCAATGTAGTTTACAAAGAGGAACGTATGAAATCACTTTTGGATATAATTGGAAATGAGACGGTGATGCTTGTAGAGAATCTTGTTAACGAGGTGAGACATACATTTTTATTTATATATATATTTTTTTTAATCTTTATCTATGATACATGTACGTATTATCGATTTTTTTTTTTTAGACAAATCTGAATCAAAGTCAAGGTCATTTTGGAGTAGATACAGTAACGATGGGTGCAATGGTATGCGAAAAATGGGTGAACGCTAGCGAGAGATTAACAGGACTTTTTTGGCCTCATCATTCACTTCATCCTTGGAAAGATATTGTATTTGTACCTGGAAAATGTTCGAAACTTGGTAGAAGGCTTAGGTACAATTTAGGAGAGATTTCTCTATTTTTTATTAATATTTTTTTTTTTGTCAAATTACAAATATTATTATTATTATTATTATTATTATTATTATTATTATTATTATTATTATTTTAAATATTATCCAGACAACTCAGCGAATTACGTGCTCAGCATCGTCAACTGATGAAATTGTTAACATCTGACGAAAGAACACGGCTCGACGCAGACAATCTTCTTCAAAATTTTAAAGACATTAAAGGTGGATAATATTGCGTGTCCGTTTGAAATTATACTTCAAGATAATTATATTTTACAAGTATCATATAATTCTTTTTTTTTTTTCTTTTTTTCTTTTTTTGTTTCAATTTTTTGCTATAATCACGATCAGTGGTATACGGCGAGGATGAGAATGATATCGAATGGAATAGAATGAGACGCAAAGTCGAAGAGGCTTTAATACCAACAGAGGAATTGGTTGCTCAAAAGTTGAAGGCTCAGATCGCTGACGCTAAAACGCCTAATTCATTATTAGAGGAATTTCGTAGATATTTCGATCTTATGAAAAGGGATGCTTTAAAAATAGCTCTTCGTAGTGAACGTGAAGCTTTGCTCTTGGCATACGACGATTTGATTGGTAAGAAGAGTTTCAAATAATATTAGGTTGGAAACTATGAAACGGGCGTTGAATGAAAATATATAACTAAACAAAAACGCTCGCTTCATAGTTTCCAATCTAATATATAAGTATTAGGTTGGAAACTATGAAACGGGCGTTGAATGAAAATAAATAACTAAACAAAAACGGCCGTTTCATACTTTCCAAACTAATAATAATAATAATGATAATGATAATGATAATAATAATACGAATTAATTATGCTGACATAGTCACGTTTTTATTTATTTATTTATTTATTTTTTTTTTTTTTTTTTTTTTAATAGAAACTTGCCTCGCTGGACCGGATACAGATGATCTTTTGGATACTCCTAAGATACTTCAGGAAATTCAAACTGCGAGATTGTCAGAGATGCGATTAGAAAGTTTAATAGAACTTGGTAAAGAAATTTTAGCTGATTTACCGATGTTCGAAGAGAACGTATCAAAAGTTACAACAGCTTTGAAGGATGCTGAAAGAAAGAGACAGTATCTTGTAGAGTCTTGGGTAAAAAAAGAAAAAAAAAAAATATATATATATATATATATACACGTCGCATATCTTTTTCTTTTTTGTAATAAATTAATAATAAATGATATAAAATATGTGTTAAGGTGAACGAAACGAAAGATGCAGTTGCTAGAAAAGAATTAACCTTGGGTACAGATTCGGCAGTTATCGAGCTAACCGGTACAAGTCTTATGCGAGTTACTTATGATCCTAGATTGATGACATTGATCAGAGAAGCCAGAGCACTTTCAGGACAAGGCATTGAATTACCAAGAGAGATAAGGGATTTAGTTGAGAGAGCCAGTTTATTGGCAGGCCGAGCAAGAGCTTTACAACAAGTTGCGACCTTCCATAACACCATAGGTGATCGTATGGTACCTTCTCAAAGGCCTCTTATGTTAACCACGGCATTGGAATTGGCACGTGGTGTAAAGGAACAATCGGGTGTAGTATGGTCAGATCCTCAAGCGGTTGATGGTTATACGAACAGATTAAGAGAATTGGTAATTATAATAATAATTAGTTATTAATTAAGACTCGTTGTTTGATTCGTAAGAATTTTTTCTTTAATTTACTACCGTGTCTTTTTTTTTTCTTTTTTTCTTTTTTCTTCTTCTTAGGTAACGAAATTTGCAAAACAGAACGCCGAGTTAGCATCTAAGCACACGAACTTGCGCAAATTGGTCTCGAATTTATTCAAAGGCGAGGCTATCAATCTCGTTGGTAATCAGAATATTTGGAAGGATACATTGATGAATATGAGAATGATCGTTGATAACGTCGAAGCTGAATATGGTAATACGACTGCTTGGAAATTGCATTGGGATCGACAGCTTTTGAAAGCTTTAGGCGTTGCTTATAGGTAAGAAATTAATTATTATTTTTTTTTTGTTCCCCCCGCCGCCCACGAAATGGTCTTAGCTAACTTTTAAAAGCAAATCCAGCTGATATATTTATTTTTTTCTCATTCGTGATGATTAGCGGCGCTCTGCCATCGTTATTAAGAAAATTACCAGAGCTCAAGGTCGAATTAATATTCCGCGATGGAATGTTACAATGGCGGCCTACTCTCGAAGAAATTCGAGCGAAAATATATTCCGGTATACGACGTTCTCTATCAATTCCAATGAACTTTCGTGGCGTTGGTAATGTCGAGCACGCTCAATTTGGTAATTTAGTTCATAAAAGTGCTTATTTGTTTGGCGGTGTCTACAAGCAAGCTGAGATTGCTTTAAATGCTATGGAATCCGTTAGGATCAAATGGTTGAACCTGGCGGCACCAGCGAGAATTGACATTGGTGAAAGGTATGTATGCACATAAAAATTCAAGATCTCGTTTATAAATTATCCCATTGTTAAATAGTTCATTAATATTGCTCGAGTATGATAATAGTGATTAAAAAAAAAAAAAAAAAAAAAAAGAAAAAAAAAAAAATTATGACGAAAAGAAAGCAAAAGAAAAAAAAAAGAAAATTTTATTTCTATATACCAACAGATTAAAGGGAGCATCTCCGAATGATTGGAGTAGAGCTTTCAAGGACGCTAAACAATGGGCACAAGAGGTAATAGCCAATGATAATGATAAATCATTATAAATAAATATATATCATAAATTAATTATTAATAAAATTAATTATATGTACGTATCATTTTATTTTCTTTTTTTCTTTTTCTTTTTCTTTGTTAATTCAGGTTAGTAAATTGCGAGGAAGCGAAGTAAAAATATGGTGTATAAGCATTGACACTGGAACGACTAGGAACGATTTAGAATCGGCATCTCGCCGTTATTGGGAACGTTTGTGTTCGGATTTGCGTGTCGAGGCTTCCTCAAGATTAGTTGCAATCGTTGATTTTCTATCCTTCGCTTCAAAGGAATTAGAAAGGAGACCGCACAATGTTGAAGAAGTTGGATTGGCCAATGAAGCTCATGAACGGATTCAACAACAGTATGCTGGAATTGGTAGTGAAATGGAAGCCGTTGCTGGTCTTACTAAAGTATTGGCAGCTTGGACGAGTGAAAAATTGGAAGGTTTTTCTTTTTTTTTCTTTTTCTTTTTTTTCTTTTTTTTTTTTTTTTTAATCATAAATACAAATTAATTAATTGATTTCTTTTTTTAATAAAATTTTGTTTATAATGTCGTAGGAGTTAATACGGCAAATATAGCTTGGGAAGAGTTGGCCGATCGTTTGGAAAAGCATAAATCGGTGGTAACGCGTCAATTGGAGGACACTAAGGTGAATTTGCGTCATCGTGGAATAGCATTACGCGATGAGATCGAAAGATGGGAAACAAAATGGTTGGAAAAGCCTGACGTTATTGGTATCGATTGGATAACATCTATGAGAGATCGTTGGATAACTTTAACGGAACAAAAGGATAGTCTGAGTATAGATTGTCAAAGGATTGGTATTGATTTAAACGATATCATCGAGGACGATACGGTGAATTTAAGAAAGCTCGAAGCACAATTAGATGCCGAGGAATCAAATTGTAGATTTCAAGCTGAATTTCTCGAGGAACTTGATAATCAAAGGGCCGAAGAATGGGCCGTCGCTAGAAAGAGATTACCGAGATTACACGATTGGCTTGATTCATGGGATACCAGAATCCGTTTGCAATCAATCGAGGATCATAATTCTAAGGACGACGATATTGTATCCTCGAATAACGTAATGATCGAAACATACGTTGGTAAAAGGTTACGTGAGATAAGAGATGCCATAGATTGGATTCAACTTCTTCGCGGTGATGAAATAGCCGAGGAACATTGGACGGAATTAAGATCTATCCTTTGTTTGAATGACATTAGAAACTTACGGGATTTGACCCTCGGTCATATACTCGATATCAAGGATAAATTACGTGATAATGTCGATCGCGTTAAGGTAAACGAAATATTTTTGTTCTTTGGAAACCTATGTAAAAAAAAAAAAAAGAAAAAAGAAAATAAATTAGAAATGCATATCTCATCGTATCCATCATGCATAAAAAGTATATATATTAGATTGGAAACTATGAAACGGGCGTTCTTGTTTAGTTATTTATTTTCATTCAACGCCCATTTCATAGTTTCCAATCTGTTATATAAGTATTAGGTTGGAAACTATGAAATGGGCGTTCTTGTTTTTTTACTTTCAACGCCCATTTCATAGTTTCCAATCTGTTATATAAGTATTAGGTTGGAAACTATGAAATGGGCGTTCTTGTTTAGTTATTTATTTTCATTCAAAAAAAAAATATATATATATATATATATTTTTTTTTTTTTTCTATAGGAAATTACAAAGAGAGCAGCTGCCGAAAGTGGTATACGTCAAGCAATATTGGAATTAGAATCTTGGGAGACATCGGCAGGTCTTCAAATTCAACAGACAAAGGACAGTAAAGATTCGATTATTTATATCGTCGGTGAATATGGCAATATTTTGGCTAGGATAGGTATTGAAATATTTTCTCATATAATTATTATTAATTTTGTTTTTTTTTACGTTTATTAAAAATGATTATTTTTTTTTGTTTAATTGTATATTATTATTAGAAAGAATAATTCTTATTTGCAGGTGAATTACGTCTTTTGTTAGAGGGTGCAAAAGGTGTTACGGGATACGAAAGATTTCAGGCTAGAGCAACAAGATGCGAGACCAGTTTATCGGAGATCGAAGAACGTATAAAGATATTAAGTATCATACAAAGAAAATGGGTTTATTTGGAGCCCATATATGGTAGCGGTGCTGCTCCAAATGATTCTGGAAAATGGTCGAGAACGGACAAGGAATTTAGGTAAATTATACGTAAATGTAATGAAAATGATCTTTAACAAATCAATGATTTTACAAATATTGTTCTTTTTTCTTTTTCAGATATCTTATGGGAGAAGTATCGCATGATCCTCGAGTGTCATCCATTAGAAGATTACCTTTGCCGGCATTAATTAATTTGAAGGATTTACTCGATAGATCTCAAAGAAGTCTCGACGAATTTTTAGAGGCATGTTATTTCTTTATTTTTCTTTTTTTTTTTTCTATTTTTTTTTTGCCTTTATATATATATATATATATATATATATATATATATATATATATATATATATATATGTCTTATGTTCTAACTTTAATGATAATAATTCTATGGGGATTATTTTTTCAAGATGAATTTTTAATAATATTTCGCGACGCATCATTACGTACATCTAACGTATTTAAAATGATTTTTTTTTTAAGCTAATTAATCTGTTCTCTCTCTCTCTCTTTTTTTTTTTTTTTTTTTTTAATAATCTAGGAAAAAAGATCCTCTTATCCTCGTTTATATTTTTTGAGCGACGAAGATCTTTTGGAATTAGTCTCAGGTAGTGGTAAAGCATTGGAATCTCATCTTCCAAAATTGTACCAAGGTATTGGATCGGTGATAAGAGATGATAATAACAGTTTGATCGCTGTAATTTCACCCGAGGGTGAAATATTAAATTTATCGGATGTTATCGATACCAGTGAACCATTACCAATATGGTTGAATAATCTTGAAACGGGTATAAGGAATACTCTTCGACAGAGTCTTGATAAATGTTTAATAGACTCATCGCCTGATCCATCGATTTATCCAACTCAGGTAAGGAACAAAATTATTGGATGTAATCTAATGATTACAAATAATATAAATCATTTTCAATATTTTATATATATAAGTATCAGGTTGGAAACTATGAAACGGGCGTTTTGTTTAGTTCTATATTTTCATCAACGCCCGTTTCATAAATTTCAATCTAATACTTATACATTAGGCTGGAAACTATGAAACGGTCGTTTTTGCATAGGTCTATATTTTCTTCAACGCTCGTTTCATAGTTTCCAACATAAATTTATACATTAGGTTGGAAAATATGAAACGGGCGTTTTGTTTAGTTCTATATTTTCTTCGACGCCCGTTTCATAGTTTCCAACATAATAAATAAAACCGTATGACAGAATTGTACGACAATATTGTATTGTTAAATTTATTATTATTATTATTATTATTATTATTATTATTATTATTATTATTATTATTATTATTATTATAAAAAAAAGATAAAAGAAAAGAACCAAATTATTACTGAATGTACAAGTATCGTTTATTTAGTAGATCTTTTAAAATATCAATGATAATTACAGATACTTTTGTTATCCGAAAGGATCAGATTCACTGAACGTTGTGAGGCAGCTTTGAAGGAGGGTAATTTGGGTTTGAAAAAGTTGGTAGAATTTTTGGATACTCAAAGAGCCAGATATAGGGGTCTCGAAGACATTGGTGATAAATTGACGGTATTAAAGGCACGCGGATTACTTCTCGATACCGTTCATCATCTCGAGATATCTAGAACGCTTTTGAATAGTCTTGAGAGGGGTGAATCCACGTCGTGGCTTTGGTACAGACAATTGAAAACTTATAGAACGGTAAGGTTTTTTTCTTTTTTTCTTTTTTCTTTTTTTTTTTTTTTTTCTTCTTTTCTAAACTAAAGAAATCTATCTCCCTTATCTGAATAATCACATATGATTCATGGATGTTTAAAATGATTACATTTTTGAAAGAACAAGGGTCCGATGATAAGATGCGCCTCTGCAGAATTCCAATATCGTTTTGAATATCAAGGAGCAGCTGTTGGTTTAGTTTGGACGTCGCTTACTGAGAAATGTTTTTTGGCTTTGACCCAAGCTATGAAACTTGGATTAGGTGGTAGCCCAACTGGTCCAGCTGGAACTGGTAAAACTGAGAGCGTTAAAGCACTCGGTGGTATATTGGGTAGATTGGTCATTGTCTTTAATTGCGACGAAGGTTTGTCCGTAAGAAAATAGTATCGTTGATAATTAGTATAATATTATCGTAACGAAATAGGGATATTTTTCTTTTTTTTATTAAATTAGGTATGGACGCAAATAGCATGAAAAGAATATTAGGTGGTTTGGCTCAAGCTGGTGCTTGGGGATGTTTCGACGAATTTAATCGTCTCGAGGAAGAAACATTAAGCGCCGTAGCGATGTTGATTAGACCACTTCAAGAAGCTGTAAGAGATGGATCCAATCATGTTGTACTTGGCGATCAAAGAGTCAATCTCGATCAACACTGTTGCATATTTATTACAATGAATCCAGCTGATAATGAATATGGTGGACGTCACAGACTTCCAGATTCATTGGCTCGATTGTTCAGACCTATTGGCATGGCTCATCCTGATAAATTTGATATCATCAAAGCATTATTGGAATGCGCTGGCTTTTTAGAATCCTCCATGCTTGCTAATCGTTTGGTCGAAACCTTTGATATATCACAAAATTTACTTTCGAAACAGTCGCATTATGATTGGGGCCTTAGAGCACTTAGATCGGTAATCGATGCTATTTCATCGGCCAATCATCTCGACGAATCGTCGAGGTATTAACATTTTTTTTAATTAATTATTATATATTAAATATTTGTAAATATTAGGTTGGAAACTATGAAACGAGCGTTTTTGTTTAGTTATTTATTTTCATTCAACGCCCGTTTCATAGTTTCCAATCTGATACTTATATATGTATATATATTATGTTGGAAACTATGAAACGGGCGTTGAAGAAAATATAGAACTAAACAAAAACGCCCGTTTCATAGTTTCCAATCTAATATATATATATATATATATATATATATATTTTTTTTAATCAGGCTATTGATCGCGATAAAAGATTCAACGTTATCGAAATTAACTGAGGACGATGCTAAAAAGTTTCTCGAATTGTTAGTTGACGTCTTTCCTAATACAGATCATACGTTAAACGAAGTGTCCAATGAGAAAAAAGATTTGCGAGAAGCCCTGTTAGAACTATGTGAGTCTGGAAATTATACGAAGAATATCATAGATCAGTGTATACAATTGTACGATCAATTAAAAAGTAGAACAGGCGTCGCGATCGTTGGACCACCTGGTAGCGGAAAGACAATCATTAGAAAATTATTAGCCGAGGCTATGTCGAAAATTGGTGAACCGATAGATCAGTGTCTCATTTATCCTGGTGCAGTACCAAAGTCAAGAGTTTTGGGACGCGTTGATCCGGAAACAAGGTAATTTTCATTCTAATTAATAATTACAAGGACGACAATGATATATTAAAAATTATTATTAATTCTTTCTTAAAAAATCATTTTTATTATTATCAATAATATTAATTTTTATTTATTCTTATTTTATACTTTAATTATCAATTTTTATATTACTTTATTTAAAGATAATTAATAAAACAAATTTTGATTTATTTATTTATATAATATTTATAATAATTTATTTTATTAAATAATTATTTATTTAATAAATTTATATAAAATTTTAATTAATATCTCTATTATTCTATTTATTGTAAATAAATTATTTTTTATAAACTAAAATCTTTTCTATATAATATCTATATTTATCAATAGGCATATTCCGGTACTTAAACTTTGTTTGTACATATTTAATTTATTATTCAATCTAATTGATTTATTAAATTTACTTTTATTAAATCCATTTTCATAAAAAAATTAAATTTTTTAATCCAATAATTAAATTAACTGTAACCCATATTAATCTTAATTAAACTATATTTCGACTTGAATTATTTTACTTTATTAAATTTTATAAATTATATTCTATTTAACTTAATTAAATATTAAAAACAGCAATACATAAATTTAAAAAATTAAGTATATCTTATCGTGGATCATCAATTACTATACAGGTTCCTCTAAATCTTAAATACTGCCAAATCTTTTAAATTTAATGATTTATCATTTAATTTCTTCTATAATATTTATACATTTATTATAATCCTAATTTATTACATAATTTTTATAAAATTAAAATTTAAAAAAATTTGAATAATAATTTATTATATTTCACCAAACAAATTAATTATTAATTAAACTAATTTTTAAAAATAATTACTATATAAAATATCTAATTAACTTAAACAAATAGTCTAACTGCTAATGCTGGCACTAAATTTTCCTATTTTTATTACTTTTATTCTAACTTTCATTAATTTTAATAAAATTTAAATATTACTTTATTTATAAATTTTTTAATATTAAATTATATAGTATTTATAAAGTTTAATTAATTATTAAACAAAAATAAAAATTTAAAATTTTTAATAATTTTTTTATTAAATAAAAATTAAAATATTTATTATTATATCAAAAATTCTTAAAAATTATTTTTTATTTCTATATATTATATTATAAATATAATAAAATTTCTTAATATGTACAAATAATAATAATTAATCAATAAATATATTCTATAACTTAAATATATACATTAATAATTATTTATACATTATATTATGTTATATATAAATTCTTATCTTTAAATATTTTTTTTTTTTTTTTTTTTTTTTTTTTTAATTTAAAAAATATTCTTTAATATTTCTTTACTTTTAAAATTCCACTTAACATTTAATAACTTTTTTTTTCCCTAAGAGAATGGAAAGAAGGATTATTATCGAGCGCAGTGATAACAGCCGGTGAAAGTTCAACTTGGATAATATTCAATGGCGACGTTGAACCAGAATGGGCGGAAGCATTAAATTCTGCTTTGGACGATAATAGATTGTTAACATTGCCTAATGGAGTTGGTGTTAAACTTGGAAATGGTGTAAGGTAAAAAAATCTAAAATATTTATCTTTTATCGTCAACATTACCAACGAGCTAATTGATTACAAAAAAAAAAAAAAAAAAAAAAAATAAATAACCCAAAACAGATTCATATTCGAGACGCATAAACTGGGAAGTGCTAGTCCAGCTACGGTTTCACGATTAGGCGTCGTCCATCTTGGAACGATTGATACGGATTCACTTTTATTTGCCATAAATATCGAGGATTTGCCTGTTAACGTTCGAAAGAATATAAAGGCACATTTATCTACCTGCATCAATGAAATTCTCAAGACAAATAATGCAGTACAATTATCAGCTTCCGGTTTGATCAATTCTGTTTTATATCATTTACGTAAAGCGCATACGCAGACGCTTTGTACGGAGGCACTTATCGGTGGATTCTGCGGACAAATTGAAAATCAAAACTTTAGGGATAATCTAGCACGTTTGATTTATCAATTGACGGATTGTTGGTGTCCAGATCCTGATAAACCATTCGACGTTATTTATAATGAAAAGTCTGATCGATTAGAACCATTCATTGACATATATCAATCAATTGATATAGAGGACGGATCTATTTTATATTCAGGTAATGATCATATAAATATTATATACGAATTATGAGATATGACGTTTAATTCATTTTTATCATTTACATTTAGGACCCGTTAAAAGGGCATTAGCATCTATTTTACCTTGGATAGAAAATGATTATCCCGTTATTTTACGAGGTGAAGAGGGCACCGGTAAAAGTACTTTAATAGCTGCTGCATTATCATTTATAAAAAATAAGGATAATGCACCGTCGACCTTAATACAAGGATCATCTCTCTATGGCGCACAAGATCTTATTACGCGTTTAAAACGAGCTTGCGTTCGTTTGGATTCATCCTCTAATGGAAGAACTTATAAACCTAGAAATGGTTCACGAGTTATTTTAATACTTAAGGATATACATTTAGCTTCCAAAGAGATGCAGGTGATATCATGTGTGGTTCTATTTTTTTTTTTTTTTTTTTTTTTTTTTTTAACACGTTCCGTGCCAAAGCCATTTTTGCCTGGACTTGTCGTTCAGGCCATTTGATATTTTGACTAAAGAACAAAATGACTGCGTGTACCACTGCGGTGGTACACATGGCACGAAACGTGTTAAGAAAATACAGATTATCATCTTCCATCGATGATCGATGATCGATGATAAACACAAATTTTTTTTTTTTTTTTTTTTTTTTTTTTTTTTTTTTTTTTTTTTTTTTTGTAGGAATTAGTGAGAGAATTACTTCAGGACAAAGGATTTCACGAGGATGATTTGGAATTCGCTCGAATTCCATTAACATTAATTTGTACTGCCGATTCTATTACTACTCTTCATCCAAGATTAGAATGTCTTATGGCTACGTATTATCTACCGTTGGTTATTTTAATGCTTAAAGAACTAAAGAAATCATAATTAAATCGTATCTACATATTTTTTTATGATAATATTATTTAAGGTCTCCAAGTTCGAAAGAGACGATTGCTATGTTAGAACTTCATCTGAGAAATGCATTAAAACAAAATGACGATTTAATAGACAATTGGACTTCGAAAATGGCATCGGCTATGTTAGAAGCTTATCAGTCGATAAATTTGTCTAAAGAATTTTCTTTCTTGTGGACACCGAAGGATCTTATTTTGTGGGCCGATTGTCTTGGTTATTATTTAACACCGGAAAATATGGAAGATGTTACATCTTATCTGTTAGATGCCGGCCGACGTTTATTCTATCCTAAGTAATCCTTTTTGTACATATTTTTTTTTTTGTTTTCTTTCAAGATAGAAAGTCGATTAAAAAAGTGTATCAATTTGTTGTATTTCTGTTCAGATTATCAGCTAAAGCACGAGTCAACTGGGACTCCGTATTGTCTGCTAAAATGGCAGAAGTAAAAAATACAACAATCAACGATGTTTACGTTTGGAAGGTTGGCAATACTGAGTTGTTACCTATTGTCGAAGAGGATTGGAAAAATAATATAATAAATGTAGCTGCCAAATGTGCTCGAGAAGGCGAACCAATACAGGCAACAATTACCTCCTATCTTTTACAAATGATTGCTGGTAATAAATATTTATTTAGATTCTGACCTAATATTATTAAGGATTATTATCATAAGATCATTAATAATAGTATCGTACGTAATATCCATTCTTTATAATTATTTATTACAATGAATATTAAATAGATGGGACGCCTATTTGTATGCAACACCTCATACTCCGTCGGTAATTGATTATCGACCGTGTATGAAGGGTAATCTATAAACAGGCGCGAAATATTTCATAATTGTATTTGAATTTAATTTGATCGAAGGCATATGTTGGACATTTGGGACGCGTTTACGTGGTATTATATTAACTGGACGACCAGGAGCAGGAAGAAAATCAGCCGCAAGATTGGCCGCAAATTTCTCATCCTTTCGATTCGTTGATTCGGGACCTGGTCGAGCTAAAGTTTCGATGAAAAGTGCTATTCAAATGGCTGGCATAGATGGTGAACCAACGATGCTCTTACTCGAGGAACATCACATGAGAGAGGAAGGAATGTCCATTTTGATCAGTGCCGTTGTCGCGAATGGCGAACTTCCGGGACTTTTTTCAACCGAAGAATTGGATGGTATGATAGCACCATTGATAGATTTATCGAGGAGAGAAGATTTTCCTGGCACTTTGGAACAATATTTTTATTATCGTGAGTAGTCCATTAAAATGTCACGAACTTTTTTAACGGAACATAAAATATAGAGAAAAAAAAAAAAAAAAAACAAAAAAAAAGAAAGTAAAAATATTTGATCATTTCACAGGTATCCACAGTTATCTTCGCATAGTCATTATTCTAGACATTGGTGACATAAAATCAACATTATTATCACGTTCTGGATTATTCAGATACTGTGCAATTATTGGTCCAAGTATTGGAAGCGAATGGTGGTCTTACGAAGCACCATTGACAGAGTTAGCGATTGAATATAATTCAAACGTATCAGAAGCTTCTGTACTATCATCTGTGGACACACAAGTTATTATTAAAGCTCATATTCAAGCTCCTAAGCAGCAACAAGCTCCGGCACGTTTCTTAGCGCTACTTTGTACGTCCCAATATCTTCATGAAATTTGGAATGAGGAAGTTGAAAGTAAACTTAATAGCCTTGGCACTGGTATAAGTAGATTAAGAGAAGCCGGCGAACACGTAGCTAAATTGGAGGACGAAGTCTCTAAACAAAGACAAGAACTTGAGGTGTTAATCTTTGTTTTCTTTTGGTCTCTTTTTTTTTTTTCTTTTTTTCTTTTTGTTCTTTTTGTTCTTCCCTCACCCACCCACCCCTTCCCTTCCGTTCTTCATCCTTTTATCTTTTCTCGGTAAAGAATAATTACATTTTCTCGAAAATTACGACTTAGGAATAATACAAGGATTTACATTTTTAATTTATTAGATTGAAAAAGGAAGAGCTAATGCGGCTTTAGAGAAGATTACTGCAACAATGAGAGGTGCCACGGGGCAACGTGGCGAGATGACTAATTTAAAAGCCGTGACCGAACGAGAGAGCGCCGAGTTGGCACGACGAAAGGTAAAAAAAACATTATTCGATCATCCCTTTTTATATTCTTACGTACGTAAAAAAAAAAAAAAAAAAAAAAAAAGAAAAAAAAAATTTATAATAATAAAAAATCGTATCTTTAAAAAAGGCCGATATAGAAGGAGAATTGAGCAAAGTCGAGCCATTGGTCGAACAAGCGTCACACGCTGTTGCTGGTATCAGTTCAGATGCTCTCGCCGAAGTTAGATCATTGAGAGCACCACCGGCACCTGTAAGGGATGTCCTTGAAGGTGTCCTGAGACTAATGGGTATCAAAGATACGTCTTGGAACAGCATGAAGACTTTCTTGGCAAAACGTGGAATCAAAGATGAAATCAGGTGAACATTTCTTTTTTTTTTTTTTTTTATATTGAAAAAGATGTTACTGAATATCAGCCCGTTATAACAATCCGTTTTTCTTTTCTTTTTTTCTTTTATTCTTTTTGACTTTGTCCTCTTCTAATCGAAGAACTTGGGACGCGAGAAGAAGTACTTCGGCAAGTTTAGAAGCTGTTGCGAAATTGATCAAGGAACGTCCCGATAGTTTTGAAGAGAAAACTGCTAGAAGAGCATCGATGGCAGCAGCGCCATTGGCAGCCTGGGTACTTGCTAATTTACAATACGGACAAATTCTTCAACAGGTTGCACCATTGGAACGTGAACAACGTTTATTGGCCGAGTATAATCTCCTTTAATAATTAAATTTCTTAAATTTCTATTTCAAAAATTCCAATTTGAGATTATTAATATGTTATATTACGAAAGTGTAAAAAAAAAAAGAAAAAAAAAAAAAAAGAAAAGAAAAAATAAACATTACAATTATATGAATTGCTTCGTATAGACGATTATCGGCTGCCGAGGCACAGCTTGGAAAATTGGCGACTGGTTTAAATACCGTTGAAAGTCGTGTCGCACAACTTCAAGAAGAATTGGCTGAACATTCGCGGGGTGCTGCGGCTTTACAATTGAGAACAGAAACGACCGAGGCTAGTTTGACTACGGCCAGATCACTTTTGTCGAAACTCGACAAGGAACATCGTGATTGGCAAGAACAATACGAGGAATTGACCAAACGTAAAGCTAGATTGAACGTCGAAGCTGCCAATGCCGCGTCCTTTTTGATCTATCAAGTAAATTAATTCTATGTCGATCCTAATGTCTCTACGTATGTTATATAAATGTATGATGAACTTTTTTTCATGAATTTCCTTTATACATTTGATCTCAGTAATATAAATTTGATTTCCATGCTCTTTCGATATCCTGTATATATGAAAAAAAAAAAAAAAAAATCGAGCAGCTTAAAAAAATTAAAATATATTAATCTCTTTTTAGGATCCAGAAAGAGACGACAAGTGGAAGAGATCGGTCATTGAATTATTGATCACTGAACGAGAAAGATTACTTTGGCGAGCTCAAGGACTTCCAGCGGACACCGGAAGTCTCGTTGGTGCTGCATGCGCTTTAAAAGGTCCTTTGGTACCTATCTTTCTCGATCCATCTGGAGTTGCGGTCGTTTGGTTGAAATCAAATCTAGGATTAAAATTGGAGATAATAAAGGCTGAGGATCCTAAGTTCTTTACCGCATTGGAATTAGCTGTTAGATTTGGGAAGGCATTGTTGGTCGAGGAAATTGTTGAATTTCCCTCCATATTGTTGCCGCTTTTACGTAAACGACCATTGAGACTCGGTGAACGTATTTTGCCAGCTCAAAAAGGCTTCAAACTCTTCTTAGCTACTAGAAGAGATCGATTGGATAATATACCGAAGGAAGCTGACGCTGTTTTGTTCAAAATTGCCCTTGGCGCTGGAACGAGAAGCTTAGCCGAGAGACTCGTCGATAAGGTCAGTTTTATCCAAAATATAATAATAATAATAATAATAATAATAATGATTTATTTCTTTTCAACGATACTTTAGATAATTCATTTTTTATTCCTGTTATTCTTCTTTTATTATTATTATTATTATTATTATTATTATTATTATTATTATTATTATTATTATTATTATTATTATTATTATTTTATAAAACATTATTTAGATAATTTATTTTTTTTTCTATTATATCCTGTTTTTTTTTTTTCTTTTTTTTATTATTATTTTACAAAACGTTATTTTAGATAATCGAGTTTCTATCTATGTATCTATCTATCTCTGTCTCTCTCTCTCTCTCTCTCTCTCTCTCTCTCTCTCTTCCCTCTGTCTCTGTCTTTCTTTCTCCTTTGATATTACAAAAAGAGTAAGAAATTTCTGTAATTTTAAACTTATCGTACTTTATTGCTTATTTTTTTTTTTTTGTTTTTTTTTTCTTCCCCTTATCTTTTTAAGGTTTTATTAAAAGAAACTCCAGAAATTGAGTCAAGAAGAAGAGAAGCATTAGAAAGGGAAGAGAAACTTTCTGGCGAACGGGACGCTGCTCGAGTAGATTTGTTAGCTCAATTGGGTAGAGCCAGAGGGCAAGATCTTTTGCAAGAGTCTCAAAATGGCCATGATGACGGCGGTGATAGTAATGGTCATAATAGTGGTGGCCTTTTAACTTCATTGGAAAATACTCAGACAAAGGCCAAAGAAATTTTATTGGCTCTTGAAGAAAGTCGTCGTAGCCTCGAGGATATTTCTAAGTAAATTTAAAACTCTCTTCAAACATTTTTTTTTATATATGTTTATATATATATATATATATATATATATATATATATATATATATTTCTAAATTTTATTCATTTCGTTTTACTATAATATATATTTATATAGGTATTATAATAAAAAGAACAATTCTTTTTTTTTCTTCTTTTTTTTTTTAAATTAAAATTCCAAAATACTTTATATATATATATATATATATATATATATTTATTTATTTATTTTGATTGGTTAATTTAAGGAGAATGGAGAGTCATGAGAGACTCGCTAAATTCGCAGCTAACGTTTATAAGGCCGTTAAGGGATTGACATCTTTAAATCCTTTATACGTTTTCTCAACGGAAGCTTTCACGGACATATATCTCGAAGCAGAGGGCACAAGATCAATAGCCATTGCCGAAGAGAGAAAAGAACAGGACAGACTAGTTGAAAAGAGGTCGATATTGATTAATTTCTTATTGTTATAAAAATATTCGAATAGAAACAGTGCAAATCGATATAACGAAAAAGGATGATGGTTGATATCAATAAGTTCTCTTTAAGTGGGGAGAAGTGTCATTTGTGATTTTGATGATTCTCAAAAGGAATAAATAAAAAAGAAAAATCTGAAGTCTATAAAAAAAGTCTTCGAAAAGAGTCTTTAGAAAAGATTTTTTTTTTTTTTTTTTTTTTTTTTTTTTTTTTTGTCTTTTTGTCTTTATAATTTTTAATATAAAATAATTAATAATTTAATTACACATGTATCATGTAAATTTTAAAATCATTTTTTAAAAACTTTTAACTCACCCTAATCTATATTTAATTACATATATAGACTTTTATTAATCATTCGTTTTATCAATTAAATCCATTTTAATTATTCTATTGTTATTTTTCTCTCTCTTTTTTTTTTTTTTTACTCCACGATATATAAACGGATTTTTCTTCTTTTTTTTTTTTTTTTCCTTCGTTCACAGATTAATTGCATTAACAGTGCATTACTGTACAAAAGCGGCATATAGAAAACATCGACTTCCGCTTGCACTGTACTTGGCACTCTATTTAAATCCAGTATCGGAAATCGAGAGAAATTTATTGCTAGATAGTGGTCTAATAAATAACGAGGATAATATCGATATTGAACTACCCGATTGGGTACCAGACGAACGTCGAGCAGCTGTGAAAGTATTGACCAATTCAATGCATCAGGTATACATTAACATATTTATCAATTTATATATATATATATATATATATATATATATATATATTATACATACATGTATGTATAATAGATCAAAATGCAAATCAATATTATAGAAATATCCATTTGTATTTAGAATTTCGCTTATGTTCCTCGTTATATTGTATATATATATATACGTTAACAACAGGTCGCTGCTAAAATGAAACGTGCTTGGTTCGAGGATATTGGAAATATCTACAACGACAACAGTTTGACTCCATTTCAGCGTATATTGATTATCAAAGTCCTACGTCCAGATTATTTGCATACAGCTCTCACGAAATTTGCTATTTCGCAATTGGGTAGGAGTTATACGTATTATACGTGTTATTATCATTTGTTTATCAATCGTATTTGAACTAATGAGAAATTTGAATCGATGGATCAACTGATTTGAATTGATAGGAAAAAATAACAAAATTAATAATAACAATAAGAATAATAATAAGAATAATAATAATAATAATAAGAATAACAATAACAATAATTTACAAAGGCGTACGAGATTTGGCACCACCTGCGTGGACTTTAAAAAAGATAGCGGAGAACGAGGGATCAACAATGCCAATACTTTTATTATTATCACCAGGAACTGATCCTGGCCCAGAGTTAAAGTCATTGGCCATAAATCGTATAAAATCATCAACCATATTCACCGAAGTCTCTTTGGGACAAGGACAAGTTATTCAAGCGGAATTAGCATTGGAAGCTGCGTGCAAGTTAGAATTTCATTTGATCTTAATTTTTGTGCGTGTGATTATATTATAGGGCCAAAATCTAGAACAACTTTGAACTCAATTGAAACAATTTGCGTCATGAATTTTCTTTTTTTTTTTTTTTTCTTTCTTTTACCCCTCATTATAACGATCAAATCAGAAATAAGTTTCCAAATCTAATTGATTTTATTATTTCCGAGGCTACAAGGGATATATAGTATTTCTTTTATTTTATTTTATTTTATTTTATTTTTTTTTTTTTTTTTTGAGTGAAAATTATTCACAAATGGAAGTGCACTGGGATTGTGTAATGCCATTTTTAAAGTGTAAAACTAGACATTATTTTAAGATGTGCACAGTTAAGATTAAAATTAATACATAGTAACAAAGTAATCATATATCATTGATACATTATATTTCTCCTATTAATGGATATATGTATATATATATATGATGATCAATTTTAGAAACGGTAGTTGGGTACTATTGAGCAATTTACAATTAGCCTTGACTTGGCTTCCTCGATTAGAGAGTCTATTGAGATCGCCAATGTGTACCACCGATAAACAACCAACCACAAGAATTTGGTTGACCACGGAAGAATGTATTGGTTTTTATCCTGGTCTTGCGGGATTATGTTTAAAATTAGCTTACGAGCCACCAGAGGGTGTTAAAAGAAATCTAAAAAGATCATTTCAACAGCTTCAACAATTGGACGTTAATAAAATAAACGATAATATACCTGGTATGTTTTTATTATCGTGGTTACACTCGACCATTCAAGAACGACGTAAATTCGTTCCGCAAGCGTGGATCAGATCGTACGAATGGAACGAAGCGGATTTGGGTGCAGCTTATACGTTGATCGTTGATAAAACGATTAAAATCAATCAAACCCAAAATTGGGAAACCGGTCAAGGATTGTTGGACGTTGCAGTTTACGGTGGAAGATTACAAGATGATTATGATATGCGCACCCTACGTGCTATTATTCGTGATGTTTGGTCGAAGGATATTTTTGAGGGTCGTCGTACTTTAGGAAACGTCATAAATATTCTCGATATATCGGAAAACGATCCATTGAAGATCGCGGAACGTTTAAACGACGAGGATTCGCCAAGGGAATATTTTGGTTTACCTGCGAATTCTCACAGAACTTGGGAAAGAATAGCAGCGGAAATGGCCTTGGCTCTTCTCAAAGGTAAAAATCGTTTTTGTCGAAAGCTTAATCAAAAAAAAAAAAAAAAAAAAAAAAAAATAGATAAACAAAATAAAGGAAAAACAAAACAAAAAAAAACTTCATGATATCTCCGACGAGAGGAATTCGTTTGTTTCAGGTATGACGATAAAAATATCGAGTGATGATAGTCGAACTGGAACGAGATCAAAGAATACAATAGAAGAGAATTTAAAGGAAACGTTAGATAGACGATTGATGAAATTTGAATCATCGTTGAAATCTATATCCCACGATAATGTGAAAGAGAGTCCAATGAAGCGTTTCTTCTCTGATGAAATCGAATTTACTCGGAATTTGTTAAACCGCGTAAGGCTCGACATAGATTTCATTGGAATCGAGAATGCAAAGGTTATATTTTATGTTATTTTTATGATCAATCTATTAAAATTCAAATTACGTCATTGATTATATCACATTAATAATATCGATCGTGTTAGACTCCTAAACATTGGATGAACGATTGGGAATCTGGACCTAAGGATGTCGTAACATTTATTAATGGATTATTAACGAGATATCAGATATTAGAATCATCGTGCGAAGTCACAAATACTTTTCCATTTCGTATTGATCTCTCTGGCCTTGGTAGGCCCGGGGCATTTTTAGCAGCTTTGAAACAACACACTGCACGTGAGATCAATCATCCACTTGAGCATCTTCGACTACGAGCAAATTGGATCAACGATCGTAAGACCGAACAACAATGGAAGGTATCGGTGATTATCGAGGGACTTCTTATTTCAGGTATATCAAAAGAAAAAAAAAAAAAAAAAAAAAAAAAAAAAAAAAAAAGAAAAGAAAATAATGAAGCCAACACATTATTTCCAATTGTCCGCATTTGTACATTTTGGAAACTCTATCTGCAACATTTCTTGGTTCTTTTTTTTTTTTCATTTCTTATTGAAAATCATAATCGACTAACGATAACATCCTGATTATTTCGACCAATATTATTCTGTTTGAACGATCTCGATTGTATATGCGAGTCGATTAATCCTTTGACTGCGAACTGTTCTAAAGCTGAAACGCATCGCGTGAACGGCATGCGATCCGTAAACACGATGAGACAATAGTAAACGACCAAAGCTTTCGTTGGGCGCATATATGCGTCCACGGGTCTTTGCCGGACGCTTATATGCGTCCATAGCAGTCAAACGGTTGTTAAAAAAAGCAAAAACGAATTGAAACTTTTGTTAATCAACAGGAGC
>NC_062211.1:1198605-1223605 GCF_912470025.1 Vespa velutina
TTGGTATGTACATATATACGAAATGTTAGTACGTAATAGAAATGTTTGTTTTTATTACGAAAATGGAAAGAGAAATAAAATAGGAGATAGTGGCTCGTTATAAATATTAGATCATTTAATTGTTTATGAATTTGAATTAGATTATTATTATTATTATTATTATTATTATTATTATTATTACTTTTTTTTTCTTCCTTTTTGTGTTCTCAAATCAACGTCAAACGTATCGATATTTTATTAGACTTATCATTCGTTAGATATCATTTATATTGTTGTTATATTAGAATTTTATTTTGTTTTATTTTATTTCTTTTTTTATTTATTTAGTTACTTTTTTTTGTTTTGCTTTTTTTTTTTCTTTGTTTTTCTTTATTATTATTATTATTATTATTATTATTATTATTATTATTATTATTATTATTATTATTATTATTATTTCTTTCTCTTTCTTTCTTCATTAAGTTGGCAGCGGGCCAACAAAAATTAAAACATTTAAAATTCGATTGAACGAAGTGACATTTGAAAGAAGATGTTTGAAAGAAGATAAATATTATTATTATTATTATTATTATTATTATTATTATTATTATTATTATTATTATTATGTAAAAGTTTTATCTAATCAAGACAAAAAGGAGAGTGAGAGAGAGAAAAAGAGAGAGAGAGAGATTTTCTTTTTTAAACTCTTTAGATACGTACACATGGTCCTTGTGTATTTCTGTGCGCGTGTACGTCTTTATTTTTTTCTTCGTAACATTTCTTTTTATAATAGAATTAGAAGAATAATCATGTATTATATTCAAGATCCTAATTTTAATTTTTGTCGATCCTATTATAAATTGTTTCTTAATTGCTATCTTTCATTTATTTCTTTCGGTTTTCTTTTTTTTTTTTTTTTTTTCTTTTTCTTTGACTCATGAAAATCTAAGCGCTTTATTAGATTCAAGGATCGAAAAATCGAGACTCAATTTTTTTACTCCGATTTTTGTATTTATGTACGTATATATATATATATATATATATATATATATATATATATATATATATATATATATATATAAATCAAGAGAACGCACAGGATATTTTTCATTGATTTTTATTAATAATCGCCTTCTAATGTCTAATCGCAAAATGCGATTAGAAAAGACGTACCTAATCTCTTTCTCTCTCTCTCTCTCTCTCTCTCTCTCTCTCTCTCTTATATATTTTATTTTAATAATAGCATCACTCTCTCTTTCTCTCTCTCTCTTTCTCTTCTCTCAGAATAATAGATAGAGGTATAATGATAAGAAATAAATAGTACGATAATAGCGATAGATCGTTTTCTATAAGCTAATTGGTGTTCGTACGTTGATCCCCTTTTACTCTTTTTTTTATTTATTTATTTATTTATTTATTTATTTTTTTTTTTGTTCCATTTTCATTTTATTTTATATTTTCTTTTTTTTTGTTTTTTGTTTTTTTTTCATTTTGTTTATTTTATCTCTTTATCATCCTTTTTTCCCCATTTCTTTTTCTTTCTTGATATCGATCAATATAATTCGTCTTCGATCGTTTCTAATTAAAAATCTTTATTCTTTAATCATATTTCCAATTCATTCATCAACGTTCTTCAAACAACAAATTTACAATTCGATTAATTTTTGAACGTTTCGAAATAGGTACATGTATGTGGTGCCCTTCTCCCTGCCCCTCCCCTCCCCTCCCTCCCCCTTAAAAAAAAGATATATATATATATTTTTTTTTTCTCTATTTTAAATAGAAAGAAATTGATCTTTATTTACGACATTTACCTTTGAGATAATATGTAAAGTAATGGAATAAAAAGAGCAAAAAGAAAAAAAAAAAAACAAACAAAAAATAAAGGAATGAAGAAAAAGATTTCTTTCGAGACACCCTGTAGATATGCAAACGATCGGCGAATAGATATAGATATACGATGTACATACGTACATACGTGTGTATGTCAATTAATAACGAATTGTAACGCTTCCATCTATATATACAGGGCGTCCAAAAAGCATGAGACTAATCTTATATTACGTATTACGATGTCTTTTGTCCGTCAAATGGATGAAAAAAAGTTCTTTAAAAAAAAATAATATAAACTTATCTCCAAAAATTGATTCATTGAAAACATATATGTGCTTTTAAAGATATATGTATGATTTATATCGAACGGCTCTGTACTTGTTTTTTTTTTTATTTTTCTTTTTATATATGAGATTCACGCAAAAGAATTGATTTATAAAAATACGATTGAAAAAAATACGGAAGATAAATTTTTGAGAACGTATTCAATATGCATTTATCATTATTTCCAATACAGTTGGAATATTTTTAAATATTTGATGTTCGACGATCATTAATTCGACGAATGGAAGGTTCTGCATTCTTGCAGGAAGGAGAAGGAATTTTCGAACATTTCTTATAACTGTCACAATAAATCATAAATATCTTTAAAAGCATATATATGTATATATATCTTCTTACGACAAAAGTATTTTTGAGTATAAGTTTATACTTATTTTATATCTATTTTAACCTTTTTTCATGTATTTGATCTCAGTAATACGTAGTATAAGATTGGTCCTATATATATATATATATATATATATATAGGACTTTTCTTATATATATAGGGTGTTCGAAAAGCTTTGGGGGATGTGTTGTTTATATTTACTATCGAAAAGCACATAAACGTGCCACGTATATTATGTATCTTTCATGAAAATAGTTGGCACAGTGTTGATTGTGTTGTGTAGGTAAACGCGATCATTATCTAATATATATATATATATATATTTATATATATATATATATAATACAATTATTTTCTAGTTGTTTTGTTCTTGTTAATTTTTTATTTTCTTGTCTCCTTCGTTAACCTTCTTTTTTTCTTTTCTTCTTTCTTTTTCACAATTTCAGTTTTTCATTTACTTTATTTACTTATTCATTTATTCTCTTATTTCTTTTTCTTCTTCTTCTTCTTTTTTTTTTTTTTTCACGACCCACATCTCCTCGCAGAGACGAAGTCTCTAATTAAATTTATAGTTTAGTTTCTAATCAAATTCTAATGCAAAAGAATCGAGGTTATATATATATATATATATATATGTATGTATGTGTGTGTATGTAAAAAGAAAAAGAAAAGATATCATTTTTTATGCGAGAGATCCATGTAAAAGGATGAAGAAAAAGTTAATTTGTATTTAACCATTTAGAAAAAAGAAAGGAGGAAAATTAGATTTAGAAAAAAGAAAGAAAAAGAAATTGTCTCCACGTTTTATCTTTCCTTTCTTCTTTTTTTTTTCTTTCTTTCTTTTCTTTTCTTTTCTTTTCTTTTTTTTTGTTTTTTCTCTCTCCCTTTTATTACATTTTTCATATCATTCTTTCATTTATTACGTCTTCCATTAAGCTCGATGTAACACAACGCGCACGAGTTAATGTTACATATATATATATATGTGTATGTAAAAAAATTTTTTTATAACCATATATATATATATATATTATATAAGAGATCTCACGAAAGGGAAAAAAAAGATTAGATCTTGTATTTAATTAGGCGAAGAACGATTAGAGGACTTTTTCTTCTTTTCTTAATTTGTTTTTCCCCCTTTTTTTTTTTCTTTTTTCTTCTTTTTTTTCTTTTTTTTTTTTTTTTTTTTCTTTTCGTTTACAAAAGCGAATTATATAACAAAGTTGTTTCCCATTTATAATATCTTGAATATTTTTGTTCCTTTTATCTTTTCTTTTCATTTCTCATTATTCTCTTGTCTTTTTTTCCCGTCATTATCATGAATTTTCCGATCGATCATTATTATTTAACTCGAAATTATGCGTATTGAAAGGATGCATAGGTCCAATCATCAAGGCAGCGCGAGATATTCGCAGAAAAGTATTATAGTTTACGAAGTTATTTAGATATTAGAAAAAACATATTTATTTATTTATTTATGTATGTATGTATGTATGTATGTATATATGTATGTACTTTTGTATGTATGTATGTATATTATGTATGTATCATAATCGTATCGCCAATTACATTGGCTCTTTAAATACTGATAATCATTAAATACGAATAGTATGCGTATACGTACATACATGTATTTTATTAGAAATTTTATATATATATATATATATATATATTTAAATACTCGGATATCCGGATAGTAAGAAGGTTTCATATAATAGTATTCGTATGTTTATGTATGAATTGCTCTATCCTTTTCTTTGTTACATACACACACATACACACACTCATACACGCACGCACGCATGCACACACATAAACACACACACACATATATATATATAAAATTATATATTAATTTATATATATATATATATTAATATAATATTTATACGTATGTATCATATAAATAATTATATAATATATATATATAATTATATATAAAATTATATATTATATAAATTATATATGTATATATGTGTGTATGTGTGTATGTGTATGATATTATTAGAGATAAGAAGATAAATTGATTTAAAATAGACTTAGTTAAAAGAAGTGGAGATGTATATATAAAATACATATAATACTTCGATAGATATTATTTGCGGTATATAACCGATTAAATATCATAGCTTTAATTGGAAATTTTATGATTTTCTTTCTATTTCTTTCTTTTCTTTTTTTTTGTTTTGTTTTGTTTTGTTTTGTTTTGTTTTGTTTTGTTTTTTCTTTCCTTTTCCTTTTTTCGTTTATGTGTATAAGAAAATATAAATACCTCGATGCATATGAGAATTATCTCTTAATCACGTCTAAGGAAAAAAGTTACTGTACACAATTACATAAATTACGACGACGACGACGACGACGACGACGACGACGACGACGACGACGACGATTAATGCGTCGCTATAAAAGTGACCTTGATAACTATATATATATATATATATATATATATATATATATATATATATATATATATATGTATAGAAGAGGAGTAAAATTCATTCTCTATTCTTTTCTTTTCTTTCTTTTTTTTTTTTTTTTTTTTTTTCATTTGTTTGTTTGTTTGTTTCTTTCTTTTACGATTCTCTACAGTCTAGAAAAAGGAAGATAGAAGTAGAAAAATATAAAATAAAAATTATACAAACGTAATTATGTAAATGTGTTTTATACAGGCTAATGCTACACCTCCGCACGTATAGTGAGAAACTAATTAATCTTTCACGATTCACAATTTGATTTATGATATACTAATTATTAAATTATACGTAGGTATTGATTCTCTTTCCTTTACATTTTTATTTATTTATTTATTTATTTATTTATTTTATTTGATTTAATTTAATTTTTTTAATCTCAATCGGCAACAAAAATAGAATTCTTCTGAATCGAGAAAGGACAAATAGAGTTTCTCAAACGTGTAGCGATATAATTTGACAATACTTAAGTATATTTATTATGTAATAATCCTATATAATGATTCTTCTGCTTTCTTTTTTTTTACTCCCTTCTTCTTCTTTTTTTTTTTGCTTTTGTTTTTTTTCTTTCTTCTTCATCATCATTGATCACATATCTAATCTATCATTATAATAATACTATTACTACTACTACTAATAATAATAATAATAATGACAATAATGAATAATGAATAATAATAATAATAATAATAATAATAATAATAATAATAATAATAATAATAATAATAGTAATAAAAATGATCATGACAATAATAATAATGATAATGATATAAAATAATAATAATAATGATAATAATAATACTAATAATATTTTTTTCAATTCTATTATACGCATATCCCGTGAGAACAATCTTATGAACATAGTGAAAAAGATTGCGAATGATTTAAGAAGTTCTCTATAATTTAAAATGGATGAGAGAGAGAGAGAGAGAGAGAGAGAGAGAACATAAATCTTTTTTTGTTTTCTTTTTTTGTTTTTTTTTGTCTCTTTTCTTTTCTTTTACTTCTTATTCCTTTTCCTCTTTTTTTTTTTTCTTTCTTTCCCTCTTTCACTTTCGATATCTTCAAGCATTTAGATTTCATCGTTTAGCGCACACACTCTTGTAATTTTCAATTATTATCAGTAAAAGTACATGAATGTGTACAAACATTCGATGAAAATTCCTTCGTAATATTAATATATACGAATGAAATATATATATATATATATATATATATATATATATATATATATATATATTTATATTTATATTTATATTTATATTAGACGCAGTAAGTCAAAAATCGCTATCGATTAATTTACTTCAATATAATTAATCGATTAAACATATATGCATCTAAGTAATATATAGTACAATATATATATATATATATATATATATATATATGCATATATATATATATATATATATACATATATGTATAACGTAGAGTATGTGTGCCCTTTAAGAGAGAAAATATTGTTCTTTTCTTTTTCTCGTTTTTTTTTCTTTTTTTTTCGCTTTAAATAGGAATAAAGAAAAATATACATATATATATATATATATATATATATATATATATATATATATATATATATTCGTATCGTCGGAATCCATTATTATTCGAATTATCGCGTCTGACTTACGTAGGATAGCCCTAAGGAAATTTGTATATGTTATATATATATATATATTTATTATTTATCGATCGGAAGAAAAATGTTCATCCAATTGTCCTTTAAAAGTACGCGAGACGATTTAACGTTTATTTTATTTATTGTTCCTCCGCGACTAACTGGAACTGTTCCTGACCTGATTGGAAAAATTCAAAATAATTATTATCGATTAGAAAACATTCGAATATATCAATATATATTGTATATATTTTTTATATACGATATATTTTTTGTGTCTGTGTGTGTTCGTTTGTTTTATGTATTAATAGAAAACACCCGGACAAATGTCGCATTTTCTTTATTCGACGATTTCGTGAAATTGTTCAAAGTCACGTTAAACGTTTGTTAAGTTGTATCCAATTGGATTAGTTTTATCAGTGTCTCTGATATTATCACCCTCCCCTTCCCACCTCCACCCTCCACCCTTTCCTAATCCCCTTCCTTTTCCTTTTATATATATATATATTTTTTTTTTCAAACGATTTCACGAAGTACAATTGGCATTATTAAAAGTCACGTAACATTTGATATTTAAATGGAAAATTTTTGCCTTTAATTGAACTACTTTTTTCTTCTTCTGTTTTTTTTTTTATTCTTTTTTTTTTTTTTTTATTTTTATTTATTTATTTATTTTTTTTTTTTTTTTCTATTTTTTCTTCTTTCCTTCGCACGCGCGTTCCAAGTGTTCGTAAAATATTTAAGAGGTAAAAATATTTAAGTGTAATATAAAAATTGTTATCTACGAATGAATAGAAAATTCTTGAGATATTTTCATTGGCCACACACGCACATATGTGTATGTGTGTGTGTGTGTGTGTATGTATGTATGTACGTGTGTTTGTAGGTGTATATATATATATATATATGAAAGAGTGTTATAAGAACAATGTTTTTCTACTTACTTTGCAAATATGCCGCAAGTTCACGATCTTCTGCCATCAAAGCTAATTGCCTAGGTGTATGACCGTGACGATCTTTCACTGTTAGGTTTGCACCACCGGCAACGAGCATGCAACAGATCGTACGTTTTTTGTGTTGCGCGGCTTTGTGTAATGCCGTTTGACCTCTACAAAATTAAAAAAAAAAATCCAACTTTATATATAATATACATATCGTACATAACATAACATACATATACATACATACATACATACATACATATACATATACATAAATACATGCAATAGGTATATTAATTTTCTCTTTATTTATCTTCAATAAGATTATAAATATTATAATTGCATACAATGCGTCGTAAATTTTTTTAATTAAAAAGACATACATGTCTATGCGTGTATGTATGTATGTATATGTACACAAATACACAAATAAACATATAGATTGAAATTAACGAATCAATACGTACTTATCGTTATCAACAATATCGAGGATCGTCGGCGGGGCACAGGCAATGAGATATCTAATGATATTCTTATGACCATATCTAGATGCCAAATGCAAAGCTGTCTGTCCAGTAGTGTCGATAGACAAAAGGGAATATCCCTTTTCATGGAGTTCCTTGAGGGCCGTTAAATCACCGATCTTAGCGGCCTTCAATATTCCATCTGACGTCTTTTCGAGTAGACCGGTATTAAAGGTATGAACCTCGGAGCTCAGCCCGAATAGCCTGTCTCGTGGACTAGAAAAAAGAAAAGAAAAAAAAAAAAGAAAAAAAAAGAACAGAAAAAGAAGAAGAAAAAAGGAAATAAAAGGTTGGAAACCAAAAAAAAAAAAAAAAGAAAAAAGAAATAAAGAAAACGATAATATTACAATCGACGTAAGATCATAATTCGCACGACAAGATATATCATCGTAATAATAATTTTCATCGATCAAAATTTATATTATTATCATGAGATATAATAAAATAATTTTACCTGATAAATGTGATGGATGTTTGATCGGCTGATCTATCCGCGTTAGATGCATTTATTGCCTTCGACGAGCTACCACTTTGTTTAGATGGTGTTTCTTTCGTCCCATCGTCATCCTTAACTTCTTCCATCGTCTTTTTACGCGTTCCTACGTTAATCGTATTCTGCGATTCTCCTGGATCTTCCACCTCTTTGGTCTCGAGTTTGACCTTGACCTGGACCTCTTCGTCCTCCTGCTTCTGATTCCTCTTCTTCTCCTTCTCCTCCTCCTTCTCCTTCTCCTTCTCCTGCTGCTCCTCCTCCTCCTTCATCTCCTCCACCTCTTCTTTTGGCAAATTCGAAACGTTAGGTTGTAACGTCACGTTTCTAGATCTTTTAGATTTTACGACGATCTCGGTTCCCTTCGGAGACATAACTTGTTCCTCTTGAATCTTCGTTTGTGCGAGTTTATCTTCATTGGATTCATCCTCTTTGACGACCTTTGAGGATCGTCCATCGTCGTTGTCAGGGCAAGTAGTAGTAGGGCCTGCTTTTGTCATGGCTGGCTTTTCTCTTGGATGTCGTTCTTCGCTATATCACACGTTCTTTCTATTAATCTAATGATAGGACATCATTACGAAATCGAATTGTTGATTAATTTACTCGACGTATATTATGACTTAATATTGTACAGTTTATTTTCTTCTTTTTTTATTATTATTATTATTATTATTATTATTTATTTATTTATTTTTTTTAATTATCATTATTATCAACGAACTCAATGTCATCAACGAAATCGATATTTCGCGTTTCTATTAATTATTATAATTCGATCGAAATGAACGTTTTAAACGATCAAGATTTAGATCGACCGATCGATCTATTCTTTTTTTTTTTTTTGATCCGGTTTGTTGTTGTTGACTTTTTTTTTTTTTGTTTTTGTTTATCTACCTAGGCGAAGGATGAGCCGTTTCCGGTTCCTGACTCGCTGTAATTTCGGTCTCTATCGTTGGTACAACCTGACTTGGGCTACTCTCCTCGAGAATATAAACGACATCGGCGGCAACGTCGGTAACATAATGCAATTGTTCCTGGGCACGATCGATCCTGAAGAATCTTTCGGCTGTACAAGCTGTTAGAGATATATATATAATATTAGGTTGGAAACTATGAAACGGGCGTTGAATGGAAATAAATAATTAAACAAAAACGCCCATTTCATAGTTTCCAATCTAATATATATTAGGTTGGAAACTATGAAACGAGCGTTGAATGAAAATAAATAACTAAACAAAAACGCCCGTTTCATAGTTTCCAACTTAATATATACATATGAATATATATATATATATATATTTTTTTTTTATTACATTAATTATATATTATGCAAGGTGTCTAAAAAGCATGAGGACGATAGTGCATAGTTTTTATTATAATAAATATAATTATATATATTTAAAATAAATTATATATATATATTATATATAATATATATAATTTATTTAATAATTATTTAATAATATAATTTTAATGTTCATGTTTTATTGACACCCTTTATACTCGTCAATTATATATCTCCGATATAATATTATTATCGAATGATATACAAACATTCAAGAAACAAATTATATCAAATTGTATATCTTACTTACAATCGAGGAAACAACAAGCATCCATATTATGATTTTTCGCTAGGATATTCCTTAAGGATACCAAATCTGTCGTAGCATCTAAATCCAATGAATCTGGCATCAATGATTCGGCAACTTTTTTTAATCTCTCCTTGTCATGATAATACGTCTCATAATCTGACATCTTTATCCTCATAACCGGTAAATTTAATCTTTCCAATTTGGCAATGTCCTGTTGTGGTTGACCGGTGTTCCTTCTTTTGGCAAGCATCGTTGCTTTGTTAAGTAGGCTAAGATTTATTATCGACGGTAATAACCGACAGGCTTCACCGTCGACCTTTAAAAAGCCGAAGGAAAAAAGTAAAAGATTGAGAAAAGGAAAAGAAACAAAGAAAAAAGAAAAAAAGAAAAAAATTATATATATATATATATATTTATATAAAAAGAAAAAAAAAAGAAAGTTAAGAAGGAACACGAATATTGTCATTTGACATTGTCACGTGTTATATCAATTCGATCGAATATTAGAAATAATTTATATTTATAAATAATATAAATATAATTTTACCTGCATAGGAATGGTCCTAGTTGTAACCAATTTGGCTTTGCTACACTGTGCTATACAAGTACCATGACCACCGGCTTGTAATAAAGGTAATTGATAAGTCGTCAAACCTACAACCTCGATCAAACCATCCTCAGTAGATGGTTCCTTCGTGGTACTACCAGCGCACCATGGATGTGTACCACCACCGTACGAGGCAATATTTAAAAATACTATAGCATGTACACGGTGTTCCTTTAATTTTGGAGTTAAATCTTGTCCGTCGCATTCCAATGTAACAAATTCCGAAAGATCTTTCCATTTTCTTCGTACCAAATCTTTTCCGCCCATTTGACCATAAAACATTTTATTTCTCAATCTCGAATTGAATTTCTCTGGATGTGCCTCTGTTGGGATTATTAACGGATTAAATAGTTAAACCACACACCCACCCACACAGACACACACACACATACACATACATACATACATACATACATACATATATACAGACACGTGCGCGTGGTTGTTTGTTCTTGTTAAGTTTGCGCTATGTAAATACACGTACGTATGTACATTACGTAGCAACATATACGGGTTATGTCACGAACGTGTGTGGTTTTGCGGTTTATAACTTGGGGAGAAGGTATTGCGGCACGTCAAACAAAATTTTAGGATGGGGCGGGGCGGGGCAGGGGGGAGGAGGTGTTCTTAATGACGAATTTTAACCACCTACCAAGTTTATTATGGCCCACGACGTTGACACGCGACAAAAGTGATTATTTATCGATCGTAACGAATATTAATATTTTTATGTTTTTATTTTCCCTCTCTCTCTCTCTCTCTCTCTCTCTTACACTCACTCATTTATTCTTACGTTCTCCGCGCTACGATTATTACTGACAAAGAAAAAAAAATTTCAATTCCTTCTCGAAACTCGAAGTAAAAACGTTTATTTCTTTTCTCTTTCTGTCCTTTTTTTTTACTTTTTTTTTCTCTCTCTCTCTCTCTCTTTTTTTTCTTTTTTCGTGCACTCAAATCTTGATTCGCGTCAATCGAAATGGAAAAAATGATCTTTGAGAAGAATTGAATTTACCTCGGGCCTCGTGAAATTCAAGGGCTATGTGAGCGTCTACGCCAAGCGAGAAATAATTGTTGACTACGTTCAATGGAAGATTTTCCTTTGCCTTTCCGCTGTCGTCGTCATTTTGAATTTCAGGATTTCTCTCTACGACTAATTGCCATCTGTCCAATAATATCGTTTCGCTCTCGCCGATACTTGATAATATTTTGCCGATTGGTTCGTCGGTATAACCACCGCCCCAGCCAAGTGCTCTGGCTAAATCGTTTCCGGTACCAAGAGGAAGTACACCGACAGCCGGTGGTGATGAAGCACCGATCTGATCCAAGATAGATAGGACCCAACCGACTGTACCGTCCCCGCCACAAGCTAACACCCGCAAATTCGGTACCCTCTTGAAGAGTTCCAATCTAAATGGATGAAAAAAAAAAAAGAAAAAAAAAAAAAAATGCATTTATCGTATACACTGCCGCCAGTTTACTCTTAACAAATAGAATTAAGTGAGGAAGAAAAAAGAAAAAAGAAAAGAGAAGAAATTATTATTCGTCGCATTCGATAGATCTAGGAACCGATAAATTTAAATTATTTTTCGTCGACCGCTCCCCTTGAGATAGAGGCATAGTCGTGCATGCGTGCAAAACGTGTTGCCTATCGCCAGGAACCAACGCAAGTTCAACTTGCGTTCCAACCCTCATCCATTATACGCAAACTCACGATCAATTTTATCTACAAAGTACGGCGTGTTGCTAACCACCAGGCGCGATAATTAATATTCCTACGAATAATTTACGTAGAATCGATAAATAATAATTGAATTGATGATAATACAAACTTTCCTTTTTTTTTTCTTTTTTTTTTTTTTTTTTTTTTTTCTTTTTCTAACTAAATTGCTATGCGCCACGGTATATAACGTTTAATAAAAAGAAGAAGAAAAATAAATGTAAATAAATAAATAAATAAATTAATAAAAATGATTCGTTATACTTGCAAATTAGAACGCGATTGCGCGTTTTTACGTAATGCTTTACAGATAAAGTTAATCCATGCAATTTATTATCCCGTTGATCGAAACATTGTTGAATTTACATTTCTCTTCTTTTTTTTTTTTTTTTTTTTCTTTTTTTTTTTTTTTTTTTTTTTTTGAAAACGACTTCATCGACATACGTACACACATCGAACGATATGGGCGCACGCGTTTAATTGCGAGATATTAAAAAACAAAAAAGAAGAAGAAGAAAAAAAAGATTATTAATAAAAATAAAGAAAATGGAAGGAAATAAAAAGAGAAAGAAAAAGATATTGGGTTAATAATGCCTCACCCCATTTTAGGTCCACCTTGTGTTAGATCGAAGACCTGTCGAGGATTCAAGAGCCATTGAAATTTTTGCAACAATTTAGCTCCCTGATTGCCCCCGGACTTTGGATTGATGAAAACTAATACCGGCCTTACGGTAGCAGTTGGAATTGGCTTGACGGCCCAAAATTTTCCTTGATCCTCTTTCTGCTGTTCCTTTTCCTTTTCCTTATCTCTTGATTTTCTACGGCTTGTATTAGAAGTAGACGGTCCGCTACCGCTTTTCCTTCTTTTCGGTGATTTTCTTAAGCTACTCTTGAAGCTACCCTTTCTCGGTAATTTAACGATCCAAGATGGTGGTACGATAATAGAAGAATGTACACCGAGTTCACAATTTTCACCGATTTTATCGACATTGAAGCAAGCCTCCTTGTTATGATATGCCGCTTTACACCAGCTACAATTAACCGCCACTATTTCCTTCGATGTAAAGCTTAATTTCGATTGGAAGCTTTTACCGCAATTAGAACATTTTCCTTTTTGCGAACGTCTATGTACCCAATGATGATTCGTCGTTGTTTGTTCACGATATTGGCGTACGCCGACGTCCCGGAAACTGGTCTTGCAGGTAAAATTTAAACTCGGTACACACAGTGCATGTACGACGACGCGACAAGCGGAACATTTCATCCGTGGTCCATGTTTCTGCAAAAAAAATATATTCTTTATTATTAATATATATTATTAATATATTACATTATCGGTGATGGGATTGGTGAATAAACGGGGATGTGGGTGTAGGTGTGGGTGTTAGAAGGGAGGTTAGAGTTGCGGTTAGAAGGTTTTTCTTGCTTTGTTGTTCTCTTTCTTTTTTTCCTTTCTCTCTCTCTCTCTCTCTCTCTCTCTCTCTCTCTCTCTCTCTCTCTCTCTCTCTCTCTCTCTCTCTCTCTCTCGATTAACTAAAAAGCCAGCCACGTGATACGATCGTTCGACTCGGTAAGAAAAGAGAAAAGGAATAAAGAGAAAAATAAAGAGAGTAGAGTATAGTAAAGTATAGTATAGTATAGTATAGTATAGTATAGTAGAAAAGCTTTCTAAGTTGATGGACTTTGATGTAGGACATACCTGTGCCCATGTACCCTCACGTATTTGCATAAAACTCCGAACACGGGAATGGGGGCTTTTATGAATAATCTCTCTCGGTCTCGGCCCCGCGAGAAACCGAGTTACTACGTACCACACCAGTGTACTTCGTATCCGGAAATAGGACGACCTCCCCTCCTACCACCCAACCACCACCCATTCAACCAACGACCATCTACCCTCCTACCTACCTACCTACCTACCTACCTACCTACCTACCTACCTACCTACCTACGTACCTACGTACCTACCTACCTACCTACCTACCTACCTACTTCTACACCTTATATATCTCAAAGTACCCAATATGGAGACCGAAGTTTTACTTATGGAAATGGTTTGACACGATTCCCTTGACACGATATAATTCTCTAATTCATTATTACAATCGTTTCTACTTTATTATTTCGCTTCTTATACGAGAATAGAGAGAGAGAGAGAGAGAGAAAGAGAGAGAGAGAGAGAGAGAGAGAGAAAGGGGTAAAATTATCTCAACGTATTGCGACGTTAATTAATTATTTTCTAATTCGTAAATAATTATTACAAAATTTAATTAATTCTTTTCTTCCTCCTTTATTCATTTTTCTCATACGTTTGATATATATATATATATATTCGAAAAGTAGTAATTTCTTTTTTTGGAATTTTTATTTCCAAAAAGAAAAAAAAAAAAAAGAAAGAAGAAGAAAAGGGAAAAAGAAAAAACAAACGAAAATGAAGAAAATAAATAAATAAATCAATAAATAAATAAATAGATGAACAAAAGATACATACACATCGATGCTTACGGTATGATCGACCGTAATATCATAATTCATAATTGATATTGTAATAATCGTAATTATAATAATAGTAAAAAAAAAAAAAAAAAAAAAAAAAAAAAAAAAAAAAAAAAAAAAAAAGAACGAAAGGAAGTGAAGGAGAAAAAAAAAAAAAATAGAAAAAACATAATATTCCATAAAAGTCATTTTCTTCTCCGAAGCAATTTCGAGATAATTAATTTAACGATGAACAAATTTAATCAATCGAAACACCCTTTCTCGAATGATCATTACTCTCTTCCCTAGTAATATCGAAAGATCTATTCTTGCGACCTCGAAGCACTAGGTTTGATATATATATATATATATATATAGACATATATGTATATACATATATACTTCGAGACAGGAGGTATTGATAAACTTAACTCAGAGGCTACTACTACTTTCGAATAATATACTACGGGAGATGATCCTTAATGAAATTTTTTAGACACCTTTCGATTCCAACACCTACAACCAACCCCCTCCCCTAACTTTCCCGTACCTTGTACTATACTACCCAACCCTATAGTCTACCTATTCTGGTCTATTCTCTTATCGTAAAATCGATATCGATAGCGACATCGATATCGATATCGATCCGAGGACTCGTCTAATTAGTCGAGCCCAACTCGTCTCACGAAATTACCTACTACTATTACTACTACTACTGCTACTACTACAACTACTACTACTACTACTACTACTATTACTACTACTATTACAACTATTACTGCTCAACCACTAGAATCGTTTCATTATACATGCATGAAATAGTCCTTCTCGTTTATCAGTCTAACAAGAGATAATTAAAAGCCTCTCTTTCTATCTCTCTCTCTCTCTTTCTCTCTCTCTCTCTCTCTCTCTCTCTCACTCTCGCTCTTGATTAGTTGAAAGCAGCTCAATGAGAAATCATCTTAAACGCTTTACTTCATCCCACTTAAAAATTTTTTAAAGAATTTTAACCTTGTTCTCGTTCTCGTTCTCGTTCTATAAATCACTTATATACATATGTATATATATAATATATATATATATACATACATACAATATTGTATGTATATATACAATATATATATATAATATATATAATATAATATTATTGTTATTGTATGTTTATATATATATATATATTAAATATATAATGTATATTTATTATTATTTTTATTATTATTATTATTAGTAGTAGTATTACTATCGTGTTTTTTTATTTGTTTATATATATATATATATATATATATATATATAAATATATAATGTAATATATTTATTTCTATTAATTATACTTATATATTAGGTTGGAAACTATGAAACGGGCGTAGAATGAAAATAAAAAAAACTAAACAAACGCCCGTTTCATAGTTTCCAACCTAATATTATTATTATTATTATTATTATTATTATTATTATTATTATTATTATCATCATCATCATTATTGTTATTATTAATATTATGTATGTTTGTGTATATATATATATATATATATATATATATATATATATATAAGATGTGACTTACGGAAGTAGGACAAGTTGAAATCCTCAGAAAGATTTAAAATATATACATATATATATAATATATATATATATATATTTTATATATATATATATTAGACTTCAAAGGATAGAGATGCTACTTCGAAATTGTGACAATTTTAGTTGGAAATACGGTCGAGTGGACAACGAGCGGTTTTTCTAGAGGGTCAAGGCTATCTCTGAAAACGCCGACATCATCATCGTTGTCGTCTTCGTCGTCTTCGTCTTCGTCGTCGTCGTCATTGCCGTAAAACTTTCCTTGCGTATACCTTTTTTTCCGTGTTCGTCCAAAAGGCACGTTTTAAGATTATCCCGATATATCTCGAAGTCTTACGAGATATAAAACGACTTTCACAAAAAAAAAAAAAAAAGAAAACAAAGAGACTCGATAAGGTCGATGGCTCGTCATACGTTCTCCTTGCAAAAATCACATAAAATCATTCCCACTTTTCGATAATAATTTATAACTCTATTTTATTATAATCAACTGTATAATTTATTGAATATACGATGACGTTTACATTTTAAACGAAGGATATTAAGAGAATTAAGGGATATATCGATAAGAGAATTATTTACGATAAACGATTATTTCTTATTTCGATAAAAAGCTGTAAGAAAATAGAAGAAAAAGAAAAAGAAAAAAATGAAGACAAAAAAAAAAAGAAGAAGAAGAAATAATCAATTTCCTTCGAATCCGTCGGTGCGAATTCTCGAATTGAGGTAAAAAAAAAAAAAAAAAAAAAAAAAAAGAGAACAAAACAAAAACAAAAAGAAAGAGAAAATCAAAGAAAATTTTACTTTCCTTCATTTTCAAATTCGTTGAATGTGCATCGGAAAAATGAATAGCAACGTATCAGAATAAGTTTATACAAAGATTAGGGTGCGTTTGTAGGGTGGTAGTGATGGTGGTGGGAGCGACAATTGGGATGTAGGAGCGCGTGATGGTTTTATAGTATTGCGATCTTCAAAGTTCCTAGACGATCTTCAAAGTTTTCCTAGACGATCTTAAAACTTTCCCTAGGCGTTCTTAAAAGTTTTCCCTTAGCGATCTTTGGGGGAAAAAAAAAAAAAAAAAAAAAAAGAGCCGATCATCATCTCTTCACAATCTTTTCAAGCCAAACTAAATCTCTCGTTGTAGATCGCGAAAATTATTTGAAAAATTTGTTTACGTTCTTTACGATTGAAAATAGATGGACAAAAAAAAAAAAAGATACTGAAAGAGAAATATTATCATTGATAAAAGCTAAAGAACTTTTGGCAATTTGATTCACGATAAGTGAACTCGTCGAAAAAATTTGCGATCGTAATTGTTCGATTTGAAAGAAGAAAAAAGAAGAGAGAAAAGAAAAGAAAAGAAAAGGAAGGAAAAGGATTGTAAAGTAAAGGAAACAAATTGAAGAGAAAAAGAATAATAAAAAAAGAAAAACTCATAAGAATCGTATCGAGCGAATTACGAAATAATATTTCACTTTTATTCGTAACAATAATTCTTTCGATCGAAATCAATTTCGAAATTGTTATATCGAATTTAATTTTAAACGAATCCTATTTAACTTTTTGTAATCGAATCGTTCAATATAGACAGATATTTATTTATATACATATTTCTCTCTCTCTCTCTCTCTCTCTCTCTCTCTCTCTCTCTGTCTCTCTTTACCTATCTATCTATTTGTCTTTCTTGCTCTTGTCCGACATATATATCAATCGTACTTTTATTCCACGAGCAATTAAATATTCAGATACGTCGAGTCGATTTAAATGAATACTCGACTCGATTCGATACTTTTATAATCGATAGTCGCTCTCTCTCTCTCTCTCTCTCTCTCTCTCTCTCTCTCTCTCTCTGTCTCATACGGATATTTTTATTTTGTTCAAACGATATATTAAGAATTATGCCTGAGAGTTAGTTATATTTCTTTTATTTTTCCTTTTCTTTTCTTTTCTTTTCTTTTTTTTTTTCTTTATTTCTTTCTTTCTTACTTTCTTACTCATTCACTTTTTTTCTCTCTGTCTCTCTCTCTCTCTCTGTCTCTCTCTCTCTATTTTTCTTTCTTTCTACCAACGAGGAAACTTTATAAAACCATACGCAATACGTAAAATAAATACAATGGAAATAAATTCCATTGGATTCGCATGAATTTGTAAATCCCAATTTATACACATACGAGAGAAAGAGAGAGAGAGAGAGAGAGAGAGAGAGAGAGAGAGAGAGATATTCATGTTTATTGTTTCATTATTAATTTCATTTATTCATTTCGTATTTCATTTTTCTTTTTTTTTTTTAATTTGTTCTTTTTTTTTTTTCTTTGCGAATTTTTTTCTCGGTCGAACGGAAAGATTGTGAAGATAACAACGCAATTAAATATATATATATATATATATATATATAAAATTTTTGATTGAAAACGAGATCGAATAAATTTTATTCGTTACGATCAATTTCGAATTACGACAATTCGCGGAAACGATAATAAACGCGCGAATGATAATTGATTCGTACATATCTTAATTAGAAAAAAAAAAAAAAAAAAAAAAGAAAAAAAAAAAGAAAAAAAAAGAAAAAAAAAAGGGAAAAAAAAGAGGAAGAAAGAAAAACAAATACCATTATTTCACGAACAAACGAAAAATCAATCTATTATATTTCTGTAGTCTCGTATTGTCGAAGAATTTATTATACGTGCGCGATATTAAAAATTTTTCTGGCCATTTTTTTTTTCTCTTACTTTCTTTTTTTTTTCATCCCCCTTTCTCTCTCTCTCTCTCTCTCTATCTCTCTCTATCTATCTATCTATTTATATTTTCTCTCTTTTTCTCTCTATCTCTCTCATTCTCGTCTGTACATACTTCATTGAAACGTGGCAGCAAGTTACGTGATGACGTTACTCGACGACTATGACTATGACTATGACTATGACTATGACTATGACGACGACGACGACGACGACGACGACGACGACGACGACGATGGAAGCGTACAACTCCAATTATGTTTTCCTAGGTGATTCATTAGCGTTAGAACATCGAAACGTGCAAACGAGTTTTTAATAACGAAACTCTTCGTCATATCGTAACAGGATATTAGAGTGGCATTGAGTAATTTATCTCGTAGGTTCCCCGTTGATTTTATGCGATCATTGGCAAAAAGAAAAAAAAAAGAAAAAAAAAAACGAAGAGAAAGAGAGAGAGAGAGAGAGAGAGAGATTCTCAAAGTCGTCGTCGTCTCTCTCTTTCTCTCTCTCTCTCTCTCTCTCTCTCTGTCTTTTCGTTTTCTTTTTTCTCTTTTTCTTTTTCGTCGCCTATCAAGAAAAGAGGAAGAAAAGAAAAGTAAAAAAGAAGAAGAAGAAGAAGAAGAAAAAAAAGAAACGACTATAACGAAAAATATGATATAATATTAAATGCTAAGATCATTTATATAGGCTCCTTACTTATTCTCTCGTTAATAAAACGTTTACCATTTTTTTCTTTTCTTTTTTTTTTTTAGCTTAATGAATAAAAAAAAAAAAAGAATGAATGAACGAACGAAAGAAAGAAAGAAAGGAAGGAAAAAAGAAAGAAAGAGAGAAAGAAAAAAAAGGACGAAAGATTTTTAATTAAAAATCACGACTAAAGGCGGGTCCCGTTAATGAGTATAATGATGATGATGATGATGATGATAATTGTCTGTATGATTACTCTCTCTCTCTCTCTCTCTCTCTCTCTATTTCTATCATATATATTATACTACTTAGTATTAAGTATATGATATATATTATATTTTTCTAATGAGCATTTGATTCGTAATAATGCGAAAAAAATGTTGGTCATCTTATCCTAATATAAATTAAGAACGTAATTATAACTAAGAGAGAGAGAGAGAGAGAGAGAGAGAGAGAGAGAGAGAGAAAGAATGAGAGAATGAGAGATTTAGGACAATAAGCACAAAGAACGTGGAATAAACGAGCTCTTGCAATTAGTATTCTTAATAATCGTACTTTTTCGAGGGATCAACGCAAATGAATTCAAGTTAAACGGATCTAAAGGAAAAGAGAGAAAAGAAATAAGAACGATAATGGAAACGAAGTGAATGAGATAAACAATATATATATATATATATGATTTTTTTTTAGCGTCCTAAATATCTTTACCTTTTTCTTTTTTGAAATACTTTTGATTGAAATAAATTCATAAAAAGAGAGAAATAAATAAACAGATACATAGATAGATAGAAAGAAAGAGAGAGAGAGAGAGAGAGAGAGAGAGAGAGAGAGAGAAAATCTTTCACGGTCGTTCTAAACATTTTTGTGACTGCCTACATTCTTTCTTTCCATTTTTTTTTTTTTTTTTTTTTTATACACATACATACACAAAGAATCGTCACTTTTTATACCTCAATTGATGTTATTTTATATGTACGATTAAATGTAATTACACGTACGTATAATGTTATTTTACAAACATACAAATACATACACACACACACAGACTGACAGACAGACAGACAGACAGACGGACATAAAAATATCTCTTCTATATATGTATATGTGTGTGTATGTGTGTGTTTATGATCTTACCGAACAATCATTGACGTAACAAAAGTCACCGGACGCAGCTGTTGGTACCCAAAAATGTTCACCATTGAATGCAGTACCACCCCAATCGGGGGTTGATCGGAGCTCACGTTGACCACCACTAGCGGCACCTTCTTCCCTTCCTCTGAAACGATAAGACATTTTATTTATTTTCGTTATCTTCAATTTTATAAACAAAAATCATTTAATTTCTCATCCCGTAATCGATTATATACGCATTATGCAAGATATTTTAATTGGCACATCAATTTCGTTTGAATTCGATCAATTTTTTTTTTTTCGCACTATATAGTGCGAAAAAAAACTTTTTAGACGAACTATATATATATATATATATATATTAAATCGTTTTATATCGAGTAGAGCAACGGTTAAAAGCAAACGACGAGACGATTAAAAGAATGCGATTAGCTTTTGTATAAGAGAAAGAGATAGATAGAGATAGAGAGAGAGAGAGAGAGAGAGAGAGAGAGAGAGAGAGAGAGAGAGAGAGAGAGAGAGAGAGAGAGAGAGAGAGAGAGAAAGATAAAGAAAATGTGCATCTCTCGCAAATCGTGCAAAAGCCATATAATAACAATGTTATGGTATATTAATTAAATTATGTTAAGAATCGAGTTTTCGAGTTTTTGACTTTTTTGTATTTTCTTATCAAAAATCATGATAACGTAAATCATGGTAACCTTTGTCATTACGAGCGTATTTTCTCTTTTCTTTTCTTTTTTTTTCTTATTTTTTTGTTTTTTATTTATTTTTTTTTAATTATTATTATTATTACTATTATTATTATTATTATTATTATTTTTATTATTATAAAGGACAAACGACATTTTCAAAAATCTCTTAGTTGTTTTGTTCTTTCCATTTTTTTTTTTTCTTTTTTTTTACCCACGCAAAAACATTTTCTCGCGCATCGAATTGCTTTTACTTTCTTTCTTTTCTTCTTCAAACGTACATACAAATCAATTTGGAATCTTCGGCGTTTGGTTAGTATTTTTTTGTTCGTTTTTTTTCTTTTTTATTCTTTTTCTTTCTTTTTTTTTTTTCCTTTCTTCACTTTCTTTCTTTACTTCATCGCAAGATATATCCATACGTTTCTTTTTTTTCTTTTCATTTTCCAATTTCCACTTTCGATCCGATTAAATCATAAGGGGGGGGGGTGGGGGAAGAAAAAAGAAATTGGGATTATTTGTACTTGGATTATCGCGTAATTATTATAAGTGCGATGAATTTAGTTTTTCCTTTTTTTTTTTGGTGTTTTTTTTTTCCTTTTTATTTTGTTTCGTTTCGTTTTGTTTGTTTGTTTGTTTTTTTTTGTTTTTTTTTTTTCTCTTTGATCGATCCCTCAACATCCACTCTTTTTTTCTCCTCATTACTTCCAATGATTTTTATTAATAATTTTATCATTTTTATTAATTTCTTTTTTTTTTTTTTTTATTTCCTTATCTTCTTTATCACTCTAATTCAACGATTCATCTTATTACACAAGTGACAAAAGCACTTTCTGTTAATTCTCCATTTCCCCCTCCTCCTTCCCCGCCACTCCTCCTCCACCGTCACTCACCCCACCGTACCACTAGTTTTCCATCTCTATTGAATTTCTTTTTTCTACCCTCATTCTCCTAGACGTAGTAGTATTTTCGATTCATAGCCGAGATGTCATTTTTCTAATTGTTTCTCAATGACAGAGTTTGTACGAGGAAGAATATCAAGTGAGACACGACGCTGTGAAAGGAAATACCGGAGGTAAATTATGTCTCTCTCTCTCTCTCTCTCTCTCTCCATCCCTCTCTCTCTCTCTCTCCATCCCTCTCTCTCTCTCTCTCTCTCTCTTTATTTCTCTCTAGTTCTCTTTGTCTCTGTCTTTCTCTCTATTTCTCTCTAGCTCGCTCTATCTTTCTCTCTCTCTCTCTCTCTCTCTATTTCTCTCTAGCTTGCTGTAGCTCGCTCTATCTCTCTATCTCTCTCTCTTTGTCTCTCTCTCTCTCTCTCTCTCTCTCTCTCTCTCTCTCGAACTTCTAAGGGTAAGTCGGCTCCGTTGAAAGGATCCAATATCGGATTGCAGGATCTCCCCGAAGTACGGTTACATAAAGAATTTACAGATGCTTTAAATTTTCAAGTGCGGTTGTCGTGGTAACGGTAAGAACGAGAGTAAACGATAAAGAAAGAGAGATACATAGACAGAGAGAGAGAGAGAGAGAGAGAGGATGTGGATGCGTTACCTCCGATGCAATTTTAATCGTTTCCCATTACTAATAGCAAGACAATAAATTTTTCTTTACTTTAGTTTTATTAAAACGATTTCAGATATGGGATGAAACATAGAACTTAATATAATGTTATCGATAACGAATTAATCTTATTATATCAATACATGTATGTGTGCTATGAATATTCAATAGAAATTCTCTCTCTCTCTCTCTCTCTCTCTCTTTCTATGTATCTATATATATCTATTTATCTATCTCTTTTTTCTTGTATAGACATCGTATAAATTATTAAATTGTGAACTTGATTGTAATTATTGGAAAGAATGATTCTTTCTCTCTCTCTCTCTCTCTCTCTCTCTCTCTCTCTCTCTATTTTTCTTTTCATATGCATATTACATATATATTCTTTATCTTTATCTCTATTTAACTCGATACATTTTTCTTAAGATAAATATTTGTTCTTTTTGAATATTTTAAGATATTTTAATTGTCAACAATGACAATTATCGTAAACTAATTATATTTCTCATCCTCTCAATCGTTTTCCCTTTCTATTTTATCTTTCTCTCTCTTTCTCTCTCTTCCTCTCTCTCTCTCTCTATATATATATATATATATATATATATTAAGTTTATAAATTTTTCGTATGACAAATCGAGATTAAAAAAGGAGAAAAAGAATATTTTTCTGACATCTTGAAATACTCGGGAAAGTTTAAACACGTTCTTTTTAAAAAATGTATAAGATCATGCAAAATAGACAAAGAAAGAAGCAAAGAAAAAAGAAAGAAAGAAAGATAACCATAAAAAAGAGAGAGAGAGAGAGAGAGAGAGAGAGAGAGAGAATGTTAACAGGCTGATAACATCGTTGATCTTTCCTACTTTTCTTCCACTTTCCGTAAAGAGATCTCATGCTAACGTAATCGTCTTCATCGTTGTTGTCGTCATTGTCGTCGTCGTTGTTATTGTTGTTGTTGTTAGTGATAATCGTGACAGTACTAGTAGTAATAGTAGTAATAGTAGTAGTAGTAGTAGAGATATTAGTGGTTAAGGTAGAGTGGTGTTTTGTGAATATTTTAGAGAAAAGGGGTTCTTCGTACCGTATCCTGAGTCTTTTCTATCGTTAAACTTTCAACTTAGATTTCGTATACGTTCTAAAAGAGAAAGAAAGAGAGAAATAAGAGAGAGAGAGAGAGAGAGAGAGAGAGAGAGAGAATCCTCTCTCTCGTTGTGCGTAGAATTGGATCTTTAATAATGTATGCCAGAAGAGTCAATGAAAAATTCAAGAGTTAGCTCAGAAGGAAATACAGAGACAGAGAGAGAGAGAGAGAGAAAGAGAGAGAGAGAGAGGAAAGGAAATGTGTTCTGTGGTGTACCCATATTGACCCACAAAATTTTCATCCTGTTGATATGTTTCCTCTAAAGATTGCTTCCTCACTCTTTCTCTCTCTCTATTTCTCTCTCTCTTTCTCTATCTTTCTCTTTCTCTCTCTCTTTCTTCCTCTTTCTTTTTTTCTCTTTCTCACATACATACATACATACATACATACATACACACAGTTTACTTTTTATCATAAGCGAAAGAAAACTTGGAAAATTTTCCTTTGTTTCTCTTTTTTTCAAGGAATTCATCGATACAAAGAGAGAGAGAGAGAGAGAGAGAGAGAGAGAGATGGCTTTCGTCATAAAAAAAAAAAAAAAAAGAGTAAAGGAAAAAAAAAT
>NC_062211.1:1238145-1243145 GCF_912470025.1 Vespa velutina
AAATGTTCTTTTATTTTCTTTTTTTTTTTTTTTCTATAAATATATATATATATATATATATATATATATATATATATATATATATATATTTGAGGGATTTGAAGATGATATTCCTTTGAAGTGTATCTTATTTTCTTTTTTCTTCCTTCTTCTTGTTTTGATTTCTTTTTTCTCTTTTCCTTTTTTTTCTCTCTTTTTTTTCTTTTCTCTTTTTTTTTTTTTTTTTTTTTTTTTTTTTTTTTTTTATGTACTCATTTCTTTCCCTTCCATGTGTTTGTTTATTTCAACACGGACCATGAAAAGTTAAAACGAACGAACACGTTCGACGAGAGATGTTACGAATAAATTTACGTCACTCTTTTAACGAAATAACCAAAAAGAGATGATGTTGGCACGGCGAATTTTGAAATTCAAATTTATATTATTTCGGATTAATTCTTTTTCTTTTCTTTTTTTTTTTTTTGTTTTTCTTTTTTTTTCTTTCGTCTTTTTGTTTTTTCTAAATCGTAGAAGATAACTAACGCGCGAGTCCCTACGAGATCTGCGAGCCAAAAAAGGAAAAAGGAAAAGAAAAGAAAAGAAAAGAAAAAAGAAAAAGAAAAGAAAGAGAAGAAAAAAGAAAAAGGGGGGAAAAAAAGAAAAAAGAGTGATCGATCTCGCCTGAAATTATATAGAAACTTTCGGCCAATCAAATGCTCCATAACTCCATTATCTCATTGACGCTTCTCGTTGCTTTATTTCTGCCGTAATCATTTAACCGATGAGAGCGAGAGAGAGAGAAAAAAAAAAAAAAAAAAAAACAAAAAAAAAGGAGAAAAACAAAAAGAGAAAGAAAAAGAAGAAGGAAAAGAAAATAAGGAAAAAAATAAAAAGAATATTTAATTTTTATACGATATGATATCAATTACCTTAAAGTGAGGCCATAACATATTTGTCTTTCCCCTCCTCCCCCGCCCCCCCCCTCTCTCTCTCTCCCTCCATCTATCTATATCTCTATCTCTATCTCTATCTCTCACTCTTTCTCTTTTTTCTTATTACATTATCGTTCACATAACGATCACCCGTTACGTGGTTCACAAACAATTATTAATACTTTTCCTAAGTGAAAGGCAACGATAATGAAGGTAATAAAGAAATAGAAAAAGAAAAAGAGAAGAAGAAAAAAAAAAGAAGAAAAAAAATAAAGAAGTATTTTCATCCCTCTTTAACTATTGTTTTGACTTTCTTTTTCTTTTTCTCCTTTTTTTTTCTTCTTTTTTCTCTTTTCCTTTTTTTTTTTTTTCTTCTTTTTTCTCTTTTTCCTTCATAATTCTTGCATAACACATACTGACACACACATACACATATACACACCATACGCACACAGTTACATAAATACCTATATAATTACATGAATATATGTAAATATCTATCGACGAAGAAAAGGAGCATACACGCAAATACACACATACATAAACACACACGCACACGTGCGCGCGCAGAGAAAGGAAGAGAAACATATATACAGTTATATTTAAGTTGGAAACTATGAAACGGGCGTTTTTGTTTAGTTCTTTTACATTCATCCAACGCCCGTTTCATAGTTTCCAACCTAATATATGAATAGAAAGAATATATATATATATATAAATATATATATATTTTTATATATACATACATTATATATATACATATATAACTATATAAATATATGTATATAAGTATCTATCTATGAACTGAAGGAAGGGAGTTCAAGGGTCAAAAATCAACGTCGGATTCGTTTAGAAAAGTCACGTTATTCCGATCGTCTTTGTCATTAAATAAAATGCGCCTCGTTACTTTTCGCTGACGTTGAAACAAACGTAAAAAAAATTTACATTACGATAAAGAAAATGGCGCCTCGTTACTACTCGATAACTTTATATCATTTATCGTATCGATTAGAGAACAAAAAAAAAGAAGAAAATAAAAAAAAAAAAAGAGACAGACAGAGAGAGGAGAGAGAGAGAGAAGAAGAGAATGATCGATCCATCGATAATGAAGAAATAATAAAAAGTATTCGAAATTAATTATGCAAATTTACTTATAATTATTATTTTTATTATCATCATCGTCATTATTATTATTATTATTATTATTATTATTATTATTATTATTATTATTATTATTGCGTTTTCTAAATTTTACGAAGTTACATATGTATATACGTACACGTACATACGCGTTAGATTTAATCGAATGAGAATCTTCAAATCCGATTTGATTAGAAGCCGATTTACACCATATATTAAATCCATTTTGCATTGCAACAAATTACATAACGTTATAACGTGTTAAATAGGCGAACGTAATGTAATGAATATTAAGTAATGAATATTATTACAAGATCATATTATAATTGAATGATAAAGAAGTATTATTGATTAAGGATGTAAGAAATAAGTGCTAGAGGAGGTAAAGAGTTTTGTAACCATTAATTTTTTACTATACCAATATAATTAAGATCAATAATTTACTATAACAATAATTAATTAAGATTCAATGATAAGGAGTGCTATGGAGATTTATCGTATAGATAACTTATAGCATTAGTATTAAGATAACACTGTTAAAAGTCTTTTAAGTTAGATTATACTTATGTATATATAAAGAGACGTGAAAAATGAACTAACTTTAAAAAAAAAAAAAAAAAAAAAAAAGGATGTAAGAAATATCTCTGATGATGATGATGATGATGATGATGTTAATGACGATGATGATATTTTTATTATAGGAAGAGAAAAAAAAACATAAATATAGGAAAATAAAAAAAAAACAAAAAAAAAAAAAAAGAACGAAACAAAACTTCCACGTAAATTAATGTTGAGTCAACGATTAAAGAGTCGTTGAATAATTTCTTTTTTTTTTTTTTTCTTTTTTTCTTTTGTTTTCTTCTTCTCTTTTTTTGATGTTATTTTTTTTTTTTCCTTTTCTTCTCTTTTTTTTTCGTTGCTCCTACGAAAAGATCAATGGAAACTTCATAAGCGATTAAACGTCGACACATATAATTTAAACGTTACGTTTAATAATTTTTGAAGATAATTTTCTAAATTATTAATGAACGAAGCGCGCAAAAGTGAAACCGAGTTCTCTTCTATATACATATATATTAATATTATATATGTAAATTTACTAAATGGATGTAAATATATATATATATGTATGTATGTGTGTATGTGTGTATGTGTGTGTATATGTAAATTTTACTAAAATAATAACGCTCGACCTGGATGGCACGTTAGACGTATAGAGTTAATTAGTATAATAAATTAGATTTTCTATCGGTTACAACCATTTTGGTCCTGACAAACTTACGTACGATTTAATTCGCGTTATAAATTTATATCGAATAGAAAAAATTTATATACTATACAACACGTTTATACCCTTTATTAAATAATTTACATACGTAAATCATTTTTTTTATCTCCTATTAAATTTCTTCTTTCTCTTTCTCTCTCTCTCTCTCTCTCTCTCTCTCTCTCTCTTTTCTTTCTTTTTTTTTTTTCAATTTACTCTTTTTAATCCTCACTCTTTAATATACTTATTTATTCATTTAAAAATTTGTAATAGTAAGGACGTAAATAAATCTTCTCATTGTATCGTTTTATTTACGTGAAAGTCAAAACGAGAAAAAAAAAAAAAAAAAAAAAAAAAAAAAAGAAGAAGAAAAGAAAAAAGAAAAAGAAACAGCATGACCGTTCAATATTCGAGATCACATTAATGATAAATTAATTCTTCAATTTATCAATTAATCATGATTATTTCTTTGTTAATAATCGAACGTTTGAATTAACAATTGTCATTTATTATTATCACTAGATAAGATGATCACTACAAATGGCATATTACGATAAGATAATATTAAGTTAAATAATTTTCGATTAAAATGATAATTAATGGCATATCCGATAATTATCACCCTTCCTTCGAGACTAATAATGGTACGCGGATCGAGGAGATCGGTTTTAACTAGATGTGAATGTGTAAAGCAAAATCTAATGCAAAGAGGATGCTGATAAAGGGGAAAAAGAGGATGATAGTGATTGAGAGGAAGGAGAAGGGGAAGAGGGAAGAGAGAAAAGTATTACAACGAGTACGAACAATTTTGTTTTATTTTTTAATTATCGTTATAGTTTGTCACGACTAGAAATATGGGGGAAAAAAAAAAAAAAAAGGAAAAAAAAGAAAAAATGTATATTATATATTTCTATTCGATACGATATAATATATGCTATTTCTTTTATCTTTTTCTCACTTTCAAATTAATTAATTAATCAATTTATATATTGATAAATATGTGTATATATATATATATATATATTTGAATTGCATTATGTAAAGTTAATGCTTAATTATCTGAATTTTTTCATTGTATTTGATATATTTTCATGTATCACGATAATAAATAATTGTAGAAGAATAATAAATTTCAATCAATGATTTGAATAATCGATAAATCAATGAAGACTTTTCTTTTAATCAATTAAATTTAATTAAATGTATAAACTTTCGACGTTGTCACTTATCCAAAATGAATTTTTTTTACACACACACACACACACACACATATATATATATATATACATGTATGTATATATTCACATAGGTAGTAAGATTATGGTTAAAGTTATTCCAGTAAAACCGAAAAGTATTCGTTATATTTTCGGGATATCTTTGGCCGAGGAAAATTTTCGAAGAATTCCGATAGGAATTTCGTGAATAAAAACCGCAAAAAAAAAAAAAAAATATATATATATATATATATATATATATATATATATATATATATATATATATAAACGAAAGAAAAATGAGAAATTTATATTCCCTTTCATACTCTACTTCTATTTATTTTTTTTTTTTTCCCTTTACCCACATAATCTATATCACTCGCAAACAAATTAAATTTTTATACATGTACAAAAAATGCATACACATATATATATATATGTGTGTGTGTGTATGTGTGTGTATGTATG
>NC_062211.1:1248145-1250645 GCF_912470025.1 Vespa velutina
TATAATTTATATCTTATTTATACAGTAATACATTTGGATTAGATTTAAGAGCGTATATTTGTGTGTAAATATTTTGATACATATCCTTAATTACGACACTTGAAACTCATTCTCTCTCTCTCTCACTCTCTCTCTCTCTCTCTCTTTCTCTCTCTCTTTCATATATGTTCTCTCGAAATTATTTACACGGTTTCAAAGTGCGAAAACTCGATATTAAGTTCGAGGAAGCACGGATAGGTATTTGCGCACATATACATATATATGTATATATGTATGTATGTATGTACACACACACACACTCATATGTATATATAATCATGGTTAAAGTTTTCATAATTATTCGTAGCACCCAATGAATTTTCTAGTAAGACGACGATGACGTAGAGATATAACGTTACACTTAATGGAATAATATAATCAAATTTATTCAATTAAAGATCGATCAGATATCATTAATATTTAATAATTTTTAAATATAATATTAATCATTATATACGAATATATTAAAGATTGATAAAAATAATTTTATTAATCTTTCCTCGTTTATTATTATTATTATTATTCTAATTTTCCTCTCTCTCTCTCTCTCTCTCTCTCTCTCTTTCTTTCTCTCTCTCTCTCTTTCTATTTATTTATCTATTTATCGTTAGTTAATCTACGTTGAAACCTGTACGCGTGTACGAACAAGAGACACAACACTTTATTACTGCCATTGAATGCGTCAACTGTCCATCCTTCCCTCTCTCACTATCTCATTTACACAATATATGCATATACATATATATATATATATTCACTGAGAACGAGAAAGAGAGAGAGAGAGAGAGAGAGAGAGGTTCTCCTTCATGTTTCTCAATCATTATTTTACAAAAGTAAAAAAACATAAGGCAATATAGTTAATGATACCTTTACGTTCCATTTACCATTTGACATTCTTTTTTTTCTTTTTCTATTTTTCTTTTTTAGAATGTCTATCTTTATCTATCCAGAAATTTATATTATTAGCTATTTACGTATCTGATACATATATATATGTATATATATTTACATAGATACATACATACATATATATATATATATATATATATATATATATCTAACTAAATAGATTACATAGATACATACATACATATATATATCTAATATAAATATATCTATCTACATATATATATATATATATATATATATATATATATATATATATATATGAATATTATCATACTGACGATCAAGATGAAAGACCAGTTTTGTGTGCCACCAGTAAAAGGACCTCGTTTCATTGATACAAGGTCATTCTCTTATTTCATTACAAACTTTCTTTTAAATAAGAAACGCTTGAATATATACATATATATATATATATATATATATATATATATATGTATGTATGTACGTACGTATATATGTATGTATGTACAATACGTTTTCATTGGTTCAATTAAAAATAAACAATAATATATATTTTAATAATAAAATAAATATACGAACGATATATTCATCGTTTTGATTAATAAGAAAAGATAATATATATATTTTAATAATTAAATAAACATATATATATATATATATATATATATATATATATATATATATATGTATGTATGTATGTATGTATGTATGTATGTATGTATGTATGTATGTATGTATGTATGTATGTATATATAATACATTTTTATAGGTTCTATTAATAAAGGAACAATAATATATATCTTAATAATTAAATAAACATATACGTAATATAAATTAATAAATTTATATCGATTATATACACAAATACGAAAGAAGATAGAATCGTTCATTTTCTTTTTTCCTGATCTTTTTGTTTGTTTGTTTGTTTGTTAGTTTTTTTTTTTATTTCCTTATTTTATTTCAATGTACGTTTATAGCACGTATAAGACCGTGTAAAAAATTTATTAATAAAATATTAATAAAAATTGACCCGGTAGACAATGTCACGTCAATAATTAATTTCAGTATATGGAGATTGAAGAATGTATTATGAATGTTTGAATGAAGAGGAGAAGATGGATGAAGAGAAGAAAAGACAAAAGAGACAGACAGACAGACAGACAGACAGACAGACAGAGAGAGAGAGAGAGAGAGAGAGAGAGAGAGAGAGAGAGAGAAAGAGGGAGAGAAAAAGAAAGAAATAAATGGCGGACAGAAAAGGAAGAAAAAAAATAAAAGAGAGAGATAGATAAACAGTGTACGTGTGAAAGTGAGAGAGAGAGAGAGAGAGAGAGAGAGAGAGAGAGAGAGAGAGAAGAGATACTGTATAACCAGATTTATAATAGAAAAGTTTACTTTAACATATCCTGGGATATTTAAAATTCGTAAATGTAAATACGCAAACTGTCATTTGTCGATTTAAATTGAAATATGCTCCATATATATATATATATATATATAGAGAGAGAGAGAGAGAGAGAGAAATCTAATGATATCATTGGGCATTGAAAAATATTCCTTCGATCGAGCTAATGGAAAGCTATCAATCAGA
>NC_062211.1:1258145-1260645 GCF_912470025.1 Vespa velutina
AAAAAAAAAAAAGGAAAATACATTCATCATTTTCATCGTAAGGAAAAGTTTATAAACGAACGACGAAAGTATATTCTGTTCTTTTTTTTCTTCTTCTTCTTCTTCTTCTTCTTCTTTTTTTTTTTTTCTTTTATTTATTCACTCATTTATTTATTCATTTATTTATTTATTTATCTTTGTAATCGTATTATTTATCACGAATTATAACGCGTAACTTTGTTACAGGTATAAAATAAATAAACGTTCCAAATTAAATCAAATAAAAGTAACATAAATCCTATTTACGTGTAACGCATTTTCATTATATTCATGTACGTATGAAGCATATGTCATTTAAAAAAAAAAAAAAAAAAAAAAAAAAAGAACCATGGGATCATTTTGAATTGTAATTAGATCGACGAAAAAAAAAGAAAAGAAAGAAAAAGAAGAAGAAGAAGAAGAAAACAAAACAACGGAAAATAGAAACAATCGCGATTTTTAATTAACAAAAAAAAAAAAAAAAAAAAAAAAAAAAAAACAAAAAAAAAAGAAAGAAAGAAAGAAAGAAAGAAGAAGAAGAAATTGTCCCGATTGAAGTGATAAAAAGAGAAATCGGTCGAAAGTCGATATTCAAAATGGATGAACGATAGAATGAAGGTAACGTGGTAATAGGGGGAGGGAGGGGAAGATGGGGTGGGAAGGGGAGGGGGTGGGGTTAATAAAGCCTAAATTCAAAGAAGAAAAATAATATTCTAGATAGATCGATGATAAAAGAAAACCACCTCCTCCTTCACCTCTTTATCCTCCACATCCTCTCTATCCTCCGTCCTCCGTCCTCCTTATCCACCTCATTCACTTCTTTGCGTTTAATGACAACGATAATCTTAAGTTTGCACCTGTAATAGGCACACCGAATAATGGCATAGTCGATTATGAGTTTCTTATGTCTCTCTCTCTCTCTCTCTCTCTCTCTCTCTCTCTATTTGGCCTTAAGGAAGGAGGTAGCAGGCGGGTTGGGGGATGAGAGGGTGAGAATATTATCTCAGTTACCTCAGCAAAATTTGTTATAGATCGTGGTAGACGATATAATAAGTTAGATGAAGTAGAAGGAGAAAATGAGATGGGAGAAATATGAGGAGGATAAAGAGGAGAGGAAGAAGAAGAAGGAGAAGGAGAAGGAAGAGGTGGGGTAGGAGGAGGAAGAGGAAAAAGGCCCTCGGGACATTCTTCACATACTTACTCTACTCGGTCACGTTCTCGTTTCGCTTGAATCATTAAATATAACATTATCTCTTGGTAATAGAGAGATGTTCTCGTCGAGGAATACGACGAGTTCACGATCCATATAGATCCGACGATTATCGATCGTCTATGGATCGTATGTGAATCGTCGTCTTTAACAAAAATGAAAAGAAAAACCAAAAAAGAAAAAAAGAAAAAAAAAGAAAAGAAAAGGAAAGAAATAAAACAGGGAAAAGAAGGAAAAAAGATCGAGGTAAAGAGAAAGATGAATTATGAAGGTAAAGAATGATCAAAAAAAAGAGAGAGAGAGAGAGAGAGAGAGAGAGAGAGAGAGAGAGAAATATTTCACGCGTTTGCAACGTTTATTTCTTCATTGATCATTATATCAGAATTTTCTCTTTATTTTCCTCAATTTTACTCTAGCGTTTCACTTTCATGACGTTGTTTCTTTTTTCGGTGAACATTATTGTTGTACATCTCTCGTTTGAGATTTTACGATGACGATTAAAAAAAAAAAAAAAAAAATAACGACGATGATATAAAAAAAAAAAAACGACTACGCTACTGAAAACGACGATTACATGGAAATGTGACAAAAAAAAAAAAAAAATGAAAAGTGAAAGGACAATATAAGTGGAACGTACGTATAAACGTATCGCAGCGCCCAAGAGACGGTCATTTATTGAACTAATATATCACACTTCCGGTTAATACCGGGAATCATTATGTGCTGCACCCTCAAACAGGTGCCACCACCTGATCCTACGGCATCCCGATAGGAACCGGAATTTTACCCTCTTTTTTTTCCTTTTTTTTTCTTTTTTTTTTTTTTTTAATATACAAGCCTCGTAAGCCACCGTAATAATAGTAATAGTAATAATAATAATAATAATAATAATAATAATAATAATAAAAATAATAATAATAGTGGTGGTGATAGTAACACAAGATGACTCTCTTTCTCTCTCTCTCTCTTTCTCTCTCTTTCTCTTTCGTTCTCCATTTTTCCTGATATTTCTCGATGGAATTGCCTTCGTGCAAATTGAAAACCCGTAAAAAAAATGTGAGCTGGCTATAACAAAGGAGATTTATCCTATTACATGTTGTGTATAAATATATATATATATATATATATATAGAGTGATATGAAACTTATTGAACCCTACCACACGCGCAGACACGACATACGAGTGCTTATAAGCGTGTATACGAATACAAACTGACGTTCTTATCTTTCATAACGCCGAAGGATATATATATATATATATATATATATATA
>NC_062211.1:1268145-1275645 GCF_912470025.1 Vespa velutina
GTAAGTGATATTGCAGGTGTACGATCCGTTTAATTGTCAGTTCGATCGTTTAGTCAAACCTTCAAAAAAAAAAAAAAAAAAAAAAAAAAAAGAAAAAACGAAAAATAACAAAGGGCTGCCAGGGGAGGGCAAAGGGCTGTCGGGGGTACGCAAAATTATCAACACTTTTCGTTTCTCGGCTTTGGTTGCAATCAACAAAATCAAGCAAAAAAAAAAGAAAAGTTGTTCTGGGTTGGTTGGTTGACAATAACTAAATGACCCGGGCTTCTGGGGTCGAGGGGGGGCAGGGCGGGGGCCCGGGCCCCTTCGGGCCAGTGGGTTCGGGCACGGTCAGTCAACGGGTACTGGGCAGGGGTGAGGGGCCACGAAGGGGTAAAGACACTTATAGAGAAGAGACGATCGAATCCACTCACTTTTGGTGCGCTTCATGAACTGTTCTGTTTTCTGTTTCCACAGTTTCTCGTTGTACTCCGCTAAAAGCGTGTCATAGCCCTGCGATTCAATTATGTGACATTTCTAAAATGACTTCGTCATCAATTGAAAATGTTCTCGCACACTCACACTCGCACACAATTTCCCTTCCCATTCCCTACATCCCCTACATCCCCACCCCCAATCCCACCCTTATCTTTCTATAATTCAATCATCTCCCTGATTCCCATCCAATAACTTCGATCGACTTGTTTTTTCTTTCCCATTTCTTCGACCCCTCTTCCCCGACCCCTCCCTTTATTTTATTTTTTTCTGTTTTTTTTTCTTTTTTTTTTCTTTTTTTTTTTTTATTTTTTCCATTCACCCTCTACTCTATTATCCCATCTTATTTTCCCTCTTGTCGCGGCACCGTTCTTAATTTTGGTTTGATCGCTCATTTTTTTCTTTTTTTTTTTTTCTTTTCTTTTCTTTTTTTCTTTTCGATAGATTACCAAGTTTGTTCGACGATTAAAAAAAAATAAAAAAATAAATAAATAAATAAATAACAGAGTAAGGAAGAAATATATAATACTTACACCCTCGAAAAGTTTCTTCTTGTCGTCGTAAGACCTGGTATCGACGCGACGTTCATACTTCGATGCAACTTGAATCTTCGGCTACAAATATATATAATATATACATATATAAAATAATATATATATATATATATAAAAAAAAAAAAGAAATCATTATTGTTTTTTTTTTTTTTTTTTTATATATAGACGTTTGTGTAAGCTGTGATAAGTGCAATAAAATTGTGCATACATATATATGAGCATTAATAAATTCTTTTTTTTTTTTACTTACAGGATACTTGCCAGTAAGGGCTTCAGGATCTAAACCTTTCTTCAAAGCCTTGTGCCTCAATTGTTGTTTCTGACGTTCCTTCAGCTCTTTAAGCTAAAAACAAACAAACAAACGTAAACAGAGAAGCAATAAAGAAAGTAAGAACAAAGGATTTAAAATACAATCGTAACGTTAATCAAACTATACGCTTGAATTAATTTTATTCTTATACTTTTTCTTTTTTTTTTTTTTTTTTATTCGTACATATAAACGAAACTTAAATGAAAGCTATAATAAATAAGTCCCGTACAAATAAAATTTCGAATAACTTATTATTCATTTTGATAAAATTGAGAATAATTTATTCGTTGTAATAAAATATAATACTCACATCGTAATCTTGACGTTTTTGTCTCTCCTCGAGATCGTACTTTTCAGTTTCTAATTTAACGATAGTATCCCAAAGTTCGGTGGCCTTGAAACGGAGTTTATCAATCGATAGTCCCTCAATCTCTAATGGTTTAATGCGAATACTCAATGATATCTTTTTCTCTTCCTCGAGTTGTTCCTTCGTCTTGTTACGTTCCAATTGGGCCGATGAGAGATTACCCTGTGTCGAAAAAATTCAAATATATATATATATATATATATATATATATATATATATATATATATATATGTGTGTGTGTGTTCAAAAAGTATGATAACAAACTGATAACTACATTATTAGTGAGATCAAATGGATGAAAAAAAAAATTCATATAAACTTATGTCTTACATATACAATTATAAAATTCAAATAAACTTATGTCTTACATATATATGTATATATATATGTATATATGTAATATGTAATTTTTCAAAAAAGATATATCGTAGTTTTGATCGAGGACGATCGAGGAATAACTTACCCCGAGGTCCTTCTTCGTAATGGTAAAGTTAGGTCCTTTCTTGTTTGCTTGGTCCTTCATCGCTTGCATCATAGCCTGACGTTTCTTTTCGGATTCCTCGAGGCGTCGTCTCTTTTCCTCAATGTCACGTTGTTTCTTTTCCTCTGTTGGAATTTAATACGAAAAGTGGATAAAAGATGGAAAGAAAAAGAAAAACAAAAAGAGAGAGAGAGAGAGAGAGAGAGAGAGAAAATCGAGTGGAGTTACATGGGTGGGTCGACGTTGAAAATTATATTTTTTTTTTCTTCCCATCTCCTTTTTTTATTTTTTCTTTTTTTTTTCTGACACTACGAACGTTCGTGTCAAACGTTTTACGAACTTACGATCTTGAATCAACGAGATATTTAAGATCGTAGTCCTTTTTTGTTTTTTTTCTTTTTTTTTTTTTTTTTTTTAACCCTAATCGTATCTATAAGGCATAGAACAACCCCAACTTTGAACTTTAATTATAAATATTTTCTTTTTTCTTTTTTTTTTCTTTTTTTTTTTTTTTTCGGAGTAAAAATTATTCTCATAAAACATCCCCCAAGTGATCCACAATTTGAAATTATTTTCAGATGTGCACGATTAGGATTAATTTGAGTTAAAAAAAAAAAAAAAAAAAAAAAAAAAAAAAAAGAAAGAATTCCTTTTAATTTTAATATCTAAATATGTAGAAAAAAAATTTCTCGTTAAATATTCATCGCATATTTTCTTATTTAATAATCGTAGTATTATCGTTGCCATAAATGGCTCTAATATGCAGGAGGCATAGTTTTCTTTTATTTATTTATTTTTTCTTTCTTTTTTTCTTTTTTATCCTTTTTTTATTCTTTTAATTTTTTCAATCGTAATTCGATAACTCAATTATTGAATAAAAATCGACAATGATAATTTTTAAACATAAAATATAACATAAAATTTTTTCATGCTCAAGATTCCAATAAAAATTCGAACAATAATTATTAATTCGACTTGGATCAATTAAAAACTACTTTTACTATTTTGGACGGCTTATAAAAAAAAAAAAAAAAAAAACAATTATTATTATTATTATTATTATTATTATTATTATTATTATTATTATTATTATTACCAATTTCACGTTGACGACGTTCCTCCTCTTCCTTCTTCTTCTGAGCCAATCTCTTTTCTTCGTCGGCGCGGGTGATCTTGCGCTTAGCTTGTTTCTCCTAAGGGATGAATGAAAAAAGAAAAAAAAAAAAAAAAAAAAAAAAAAAAAAAAAAAGAAACAAAAAAACAAAAAAAAAAAAAAGCACGACGGCAAAAAATTAATTTGTAAATATTTCCATTTTTTCCAGACTTTGATAATAAAATAAATAATAATCTTGTTGTTCAATAAAAAATAAATAAATACCTTGAGACGTTTGAGTTCCTCTTCTTCCTTGGCTCTCTGCTTTCTCCATTCCGCAATGTATTCCTTAAGTTGTTCATCGAGATCGCTTCTCTTCTGTTCTTGCCTCTGTAATATTATTGAAAAATAGAAATGATCTATGTTTATCAATCATGGATCGCGGTACCGCGAAATCGATAAATCGATAAAATTCGAAAAATATCATGTACGATAATTCTTTTATATATATGTTCTTTTTTTTATTTTTATTTTTTTTTTTTATTATTATTTGTTACTTCATTATTTTTTGATTTCCTTCTTCTTTTTAAATATTTTCTACAGAAAAATAATCAATTAAGTCTAGCTTTTTTTTTTTGGTCAATTATTGAATTAAAATATTAAATCATTAATTGTTTCCATTTTAATTGTATTAATTAATTAATTAAATTATTTTTTTGATAAAAAATTATATACATATATATATATATTTTCTTTTTTTTATACAAAAATAATCAATTAAATTTTTTGATCAATTATTGAATTAAAGTATTAAATCATTTTATAAAATAAATTGTTTTCCATTCTAATTATATTAATTAATTTATTTAATTATTTCCTGTACAAAAATTATTCCTTAGTTAATTAATTTTTCTTTTTATAGAAATAAAATTTTTTATTAGTAATAAAATTCTCGTAATGGAAAGAAGCGATTTCTTTCTTTTTTTATTTCTTTTTTTATACAAGCACTTTTTAAAATGGACGATAAAAAATGTTCGATAAAAATTGATAAGTACATATATATATATATATTTTTTTTTTACGTCGAAAGAAACCCGACGATAAAAATTATATTAATTCGTAAAAATGTTAAATGTTGCACATTAAAATTTATTTTTCATAATATCAATAATAAAATTATATTAAATGAAATCACCCTCGCGAAATAATTTTTTTACGAAGTATTATAAAACGTACGATAAGAAATAATTCTTTTTTTTTCTTTTTTTTTTTTTTGCGATCGAACATACCGACATAACGATAATAAAAATGATATAGGCACGAAGAAAAATGTTTCATTATTAGTATTGGATTAGATTTTATTATTCCGAAATAACTTACTGCATTTAATAATATATATATATTATTATTATTATTATTATTATTATATATTACTGAATGTAAAATTATTATAAATAATAATTATAATAATAAATATTTTTAATATAAATATATATATATATATATATATTTATATTAAAAATATAATTTATATAAAAAAGAAAAAAGAACAGAAAAAAAATTCATGACATTTCTTTTTTACTTATGTGATGCAAAAGAAAAGAAATAATTTTTCATACTAAAATTAAGAATCAGTTTAGAGAAATAATAAAAAAAAAAAAAGAAAAAAAAAAGTAAAAACCTATTACACTATTACTATTACTATTACTATTACTATTACTATTACTATTACTATTACTAGTATTACTCACCTTCATAAACTCGATATTCTCCCCGGAGTCCCTGTATCACGCCGGAACGAAAACAAAAGTAAGACTCTTTAGTCCTTTTGAGGAGAGATTGATGGTTGTTCCATGAAAGGACACTGAGATGTGTCCTCCAAAGCTCCGTACGCCATATTTTTATTTTTTCTTTTTTATTGTATTGTTTCGTTCTTTTACGAAAGGCTCGTCAACGTCATCATAATTATCATTATAATCATTCATTATCGCGTATCGACACCAAGTTAATTGTTATGTCGCAACGTGATATCTTACGCAACCCACATCCAACAATACACACATACACAGGCGGACGGACAGACGGACAGAGACAAAAAATAGACAAACGTGAAAGAGAGAAAGAGAGAGAGAGAGAGAGAGAGAGAGAGAGAGAGAGAAAGAGAGAGAGAGAGAGAGAGAGAGAGAAAAAATATATGTATATATAGAACAAAGAAAAATAGAAACGGACGGACAAATAGACAGAAACGAACGGACAGACATAAAAGACAGACAGATAAAAAAAAGAGAGATAGAGAGAGAGAGAGAGAGAGAGAGAGAGAGAGAGGAAAGTATAGAAAATAAAAAACAAATAAAAAGAAAAAAAAATATGTATATATATATATATATATATATACATTACGTGAAAGCACGTGTGAATTTGCTAAGGATTTATTTTACTTTTATTTAATTTTCTTTTTCTTTTGGATTTTTTCATTTCTTAAATTTCTCGATCCCTTAACAAATGGAGCTCTGATAGTAATCAGCAAAGCTTAATGATCCCGATTCAGTCTTTGAAACAAAAGCGATAGAGAAAACTTTGTCGTTTATTTTCTTTTTCTTTTTTTTTTTTTCCGCCCCTCCTTTCTCATTTTTCTTTTTCTTTTTTTTCTTTTTTTTTCTTTTTTCCTTTTCCTCCTTCTCACCCTCTAACCCCTAACTCCCCTAACTATCTCCCCTTTCAAAGAAACGATCGATCAATCTCAAACAATTATTCCCTCGATCATCGATATTGACGATAATTAATTTAATCAGTCTGATAATTAATTTAATCAGTCTGATAATTAATTTAATTAATTAATACGATTGATTTTCAATTAATTGACGTACGAAGAACGTAACGTCGTCAATTGCTTTCGTCGTACAAGACGGGGACATTCGAGACGATCGATTGTTCAAAATGGCGGATGATTGGGACTGATAGAGGAGCAGGGGGGAGGGGCAGGGTGAGGGAGGGAGGGGGAGGGGTTGCGCGAAAAGGAAGAAAAAAAGGAAAAAGTGAGAAGAAAAAAAAAAGCGAGAGAACGAAAGTCGAACTTGAAAGTCGCTCGTTTTTTTCTCGTGCTTTTTTTTTTTTCTTTTTTTTTTCTTTTCTTCCCTTTCTTTCTTTTTTTTTTTTTTTTCTTTTTTCTCGTTTTTTCTTTTTTCATTCGATGACCACGAAGGTGCTGGACGCAGGACAAATGAAATTGAAATAGGATTATTATGATGAGATAAAAAAAAGTGATAGTGATAGGGGGATGCAGGCTGAACCATCAATGTTTCTCAATTAAATTTAATGCTTCACGTATCCATTTGAAATTTGTGCATGTATGTTTCTGTATGCATTTATAAATAACGTAACTCTTTTATAAATAAATCAAACTATAGTTATATATATATATATATATGTGTGTGTGTGTGTGTGTGTGTATGAAAATGATGTTGAATAAAGTAAAAAAATTAAAAAAAATATATATATATATATATATGTGTGTGTGTGTGCGTGTGTATGTATGTATGCACATTAAAAGAGAGAAGGTGGATACGAAAAATTTGGATTTAAAATCCTTTCAGGAGCGTAATCGCGAGGATTTTTAATAGCCTTCACTTTTTCTCTTTCATTTGCATTTGCATTCTTTTTCTTTTTCTTTTTTTCTTTCTTTTTTTTTTTTTTCCTTTATTTTTTCTACATCCATTCGAGGTATCACGCGACAGACTTTCGTACTTGTTTCGTATCCCTTTCTCTCGCGTTACCTTTAACGAATGATTTATTATTACGTGTAGCAACAAATTTTTGAAAATCATTGGGTTTTAAATGATTTCATAATGCACCGCGTACCTTTAATTCGAATCGCGTTATCATTTCGGGCATCATGAATCATCGTCTTTCATGTTTTCGTCATCGTCATCGTCATCGTCGCAAAAAATTACGGAAAGATTGATAGCGAGCGTGCGAGCGAGCTAGCGAAAAATAGATAGAGATAGAAATAGAGATATAGATAGATAGATAGTTCTAGAGAGAGAGAGAGAGAGAGAGAGAGAGAGAGAGAGAGGGGCTGAGAGAGGGAGAGAGAGATACTTGACCGAATGCCAAGAAAACCAGTCGGCCATAAGTCGTGATTATAGATACTCTAGAAGCAGCTAACTATCGTCGTATTTGTCGTCGTCCTCATCGTCGTCGACGTCGTCGTCGTCGTCATCG